>NW_025966194.1:52113-56132 GCF_021869965.1 Rhincodon typus
TGGAGTCTTTACCAGCCACAACAAAACTTTACATTTGTGCAGCAACATCTTTAAACAGACAAAAACAGCCCCTGGTTTACTGAAAGGGAGGGGATGGGCCAGTGTGACAATTAGTGAAACTAAGAGGGTGGTCTCCACAATACAGCCTGCAGATCATTTAAAGGAAATTGGATCTTAACAGCTTCTGTTAATACAAACCGAGATTAGTATCAAACATCTACAAAAGGGCATTACTGTGGATTAACTGTTGTATGAAACCAACAGAGAATGGAGGGAAAGGCACAGACCTGTGTTTGCACAGGACATTCCCCCAGCTCCTGAGGAACACCGAGTGGGTCAACGCCCAGGAATAACACTGTCACAACCTCATTAAACCTCAGGCTGTAGGTCCTGACAGCCCCATAACGTTCATGTTGTACGGAGGGAGGTTCTGAGCATGCTCACTGTGAGGCACTCTGCCATTAAAAAAGATGGCAGTGCCCAAATAGGCACAAGAAATGACAATACAGGACAATTTCCAGCCGTGCTGGCAGGAGCACTGTGTGCTGAGTGTGTTTCCAGGCTGCCAGCAGAAATACTCTTAAGTGAAGACCAGAGTTCGTCAATTCCCCAGTGACATGAGAGACTGTCATTAACAGTCACAGGTATTTCATACCAATCCTCACCACAATGACTGGCAGCTCTCCGTACAGCTCACTATTGCAGGATAAGCTATTGATAACCTCCCTCAATGGATACAACTGTATTGTATATATTCATATTGACTACAACAATATCTCTCCTGAACAGTCCGGCCCTAATTCTCAGGCTATACCCCCTAGTCCTAGAATCCCCAACCAGTGGAAATAGTTTATCTTTATCTACCCTGAATTTTCTTGTTAATATCTTGAAGACTTCAACCAGATCCACCCCTGAACGTTCTAAATTCTGGAGAAACAGGGCTAATTTTTATAATCAGGGGAGGCAATGGCCTGGTGGTATTATCACTGGACTGTTAATCCAGAGACCCCGAAAATGTTCTGGGGTCCCAGGTTCGAATCCTATCACAGCAGATGGTGGAATTTGAACTCAATAAATATCTAGAATTAAGAGTCTAAAGACGATTGAATCTGTTGTCGATTGTCAGGAAAAACCCACCTGGTTCACTAATGTCCTTTAGGGAAGGAAACTGCCATCCTTACCTGGTCTGGCCTACATGTGACTCCAGACCCACAGCAATGTAGTTGGCTCTTAACTGCCCTCCGGGCAATTAGGGATGGGCAGTAAATGCTGCCAAGCCAGCGATGCCCTCATCCCGTGAATGAATAAAAAAAACTTTCCTCGGAACATAACCCCTGAAACTCCAGGTATCATTCTTGTAAACCTACACTGTATTTGCTCCAAGGCCAATCTATCCTTCCTAAGATATGATGCCCAGATCTGCTCACAGTGCTCCATGTGGGGTCTAACCAGGGCTTTGTGTATCTGCAACCTAACTTCTCTGCATCTTTATATTCCAGCCCTCTGGATATAAAGGCCAGCATTACATCAGCTTTCTGGATTACCTTCTGTACCTGAACAAGCGTCTTTGGATATCCATTGTATTTCACTTTACACCATCTGGAAAGTTTCCTGATCTGACCTTTCTCGGTTCACAGTGGGTAACCTCACACTCACTTATATTGAACTCCATCTGCCACAGCTTTGCCCATTCACCTCGCCTACCAATATCCCTCTGTAATTTAATGCTATCATCTACAATCCCGCCTAACTGTGTGTCATCAGAAAATTTGGATATGTGACTTTCTGTGCCATTATCCAAGTCATTAATAAATCATGTGAATAATTGGGAGCCGAACGCAGATGCTTGTGGGCCACCACTAACCATTTCCTGCCAATCTGACCACCTACCCATTATCCCTATTTTCTGCCACCTGCTGCTCAACCAATTTCCCAGCCAGGTCAAAAACTTGCCCTCAGTTGCATGGGTTTCTACCTGAGTTAACGGTCTCTTATGTTTGATTTACTATTGGCACTTGTACCAAGGTACAGTGAAAAGTGTTGTCTTATGTGATTTACAGGGAGATCATACTATACAATTGCATCAGGGTAACAAAACAGAGCGCATACAGGACACAGCGTTACAGCTCTGAGAAGGGGCAGAGAGAGAGAGAGATCAACATTAACATTAAAGAGGTCCATTCAAGTCTGATAATTGGGGGCAAGAAGCTGTTCATAGATGTGTTCATTGTGTCCAGTTCTGGTCGCCTTATTATAGGAAGGATTTGGAAGCTGTAGAGAGGATGCAGAGGAGATTTACCAGGATGCTGCCTGGACTGGAGGGCAGGTCTTATGAGGAAAGGTTGAGGGAGCTAGGGCTTTTCTCATTGGAGCGAAGAAGGATGAGAGGTGACTTGATAGAGGTTTACAAGATGATGAGAGGCATAGATAGAGTGGATAGTCAGAGACTTTTTCCCAGGGTGGAAATGACTATTACGAGGGGGCATAATTTTAAGGTGATTGGAGGAAGGTATAGGGGAGATGTCAGAGGTAGGTTCTTCACACAGAGAATGGTGGGTGTGTGGAATGCGCTGCCAGCAGTGGTAGTGAAGTCAGATACTTTAGAGACTTATAAGCCACTCTTGGATAGGCACATGGAGGATAGTAAAATGTAGGGTATGCAGGGTAGTTTGATCTTAGTAGGATAATAGGTCAGCACAACATCGTGGGCCGAAGGGCCTTAGTGTGCTGTACTGTTCTATGTTCTATGTGTACAAACTTTCATATCTTTTGCCCAACAGAAGAGGGTGGAAGACAGTATAATCAGGGTGGGAGGGGTCTTTGATTACGTTGGTTGCTTTCCCGAGGCAGTGAGAAGTATAGATGGAGTCGGTGGGTGGGAAGCTGGTTTGCACCATGGACTGGGCCGTGTTCACAACTTTCTGTAGTTTCTTGTGGTTTTGGGAAGAGTAGTTGCCATACCAGTTTGCATGCTTACTGTGGTGCATCAACACAAACTGGTAAGAGTCTTTATGGATGTGGTGAATTTCCCTAGCCTCCTCAGGAAGTACAGGTATTGCTGTGCTTTCTTCACCAAAGTGTCAACATGGATGGACCAGGACACACTGTTGGTGATTGCCATTCCCAGGAACTTGATGATTTCAACTGTATGCAGACAGGGGCATGCCCTCCACTCTGCTTCCTGAAGTCAATGACCAGCTCCTTTGTGTTGCTGACGCGGATGTAGAGAATGTTGTTTTTACACCATGCCATTAAGCACTTTACCTCCTTCCTGTACTCCGTCTCGTCATTGTTTGAGATCAAACTTGTAAATGGAGGTGCTGTGGAATTTAGCCACACAAGTGTGTGTGTGTCTAAGGAGTATAGTAGGGGCTAAGTACTGGGGCACTGGTATTGCAGATTATTGCAGGGGAGGTGTTCTCTGCTCTCCTTATCGACCACAGTCTTATGGGTAAGCAAGTCGAGAATCCAGCTTCAGTGGACAGAGCACAGTCCTACGTCTCAGAGTTTGGAGATGAGTTTGTTTGGGCTTAAGCTGTTGAAGGTAGAGCTGTAGTCAATGTGAGACTTTATCAAATGTTTTCTGGAATTTCATATAAGCAACGTCCATAAACATTTCCATATCCACTACCTTAGACACCTCTTCAAAAAATTCAATAAGGTTTGTCAGGCATGACCTACCCATCACAAATTCACGCTGGCTCTCTGATTAACTGTAAATTTTCATAGTGTTCAGTGGCCCTATCTTTGAAAATAGACTCCGACAATTTTCCCACCCCAGATGTTAGGCTAACCGGTCTGCAATTCCCTGGGTTTCCTCTCTCAGCCTTCTTAAAAAGTGGAGCGAGATGTGCAATTTTCCAATCCGGAGGGACGACACCGGTTTCTAGGGATGTCTGAAAGATTATAGTTAGGGCATCTACAATGTGCTCCCCTCCTTCCTTTAACACTCTCAGAGGGTAACCATCGGGTCAGACCTGTCCCCCAGTGTAATGCGGGGACAGACCTGTCCCCCAGTG
>NW_025966194.1:56232-56595 GCF_021869965.1 Rhincodon typus
GAGTCAGTGTGTGTGTGGGTGGGACTGTACCCCAGGGAGAGTCAGTGTGTGTGGGACTGTACCCCAGTGAGAGTCAGTGTGTGTGTGGGACTGTACCCCAGTGAGAGTCAGTGTGTGTGGGATGGTACCCCATTGAGAGTCAGTGTGTGTGTGGGACTGTAACCCAGTGAGGGTCAGTGTGTGTGTGACTATACCCCAGTGAGTGTCAGTGCGTGTGTGGGACTGTACCCCAGTGAGAGTCTATGTGTGTGGGTCTGTACCCCAGTGAGAGTCAGTGTGTGTGGAACTGTACCCTAGCGAGAGTAAGTGTGTGTGGGTGGGACTGTACCCCAGTGAGTGTCAGTGTGTGTGTGGGACTGTACC
>NW_025966195.1:0-748 GCF_021869965.1 Rhincodon typus
ATCTTCTGCTCTGACAGGTGCAACAGTATCCCACAACAAGAGCAGACGGTTGCTGCACCTTTCCTCGTCCTCTGCAACACCCAACAACATTCTGACAGTATTAGCTTCATACATAACTCCCCCAATTTGGATGGTTTTCTCAACGTACATTTATCCCTTAACCTCTTCCACTCCTCCTCCCCGCCATTCCCATGGGGAGTTGGTCACTTGATTAACTGATGGATTCTTTTTAACATTCAGCCAGTGAAGGAAACAGAAGATTATCATTAACCGAGCCACCCCCAGCACACACACACTCCCATGCTGGTACTGAGTGGTGGTGAAGGAGCCATCTTTCAGAAAGAACCTTCTTCAACAAGACCATACCTGCCATCACGAGAACAGATAAATCTTGTATATTATTTACAGAAGAGGGTATTTTTCTTCTGTATGTTCTGGGGCTGACATTTTTCTGTCAACTTGTGTTTTAGTGACATTGGTTATCTAATGGTTGCCCCTTTCTGCTCTAGTGCTATTAATTAGGATATTTGAAGATTACAAGTTTAGTTTGTCGACAGCATTTGCAATTTCTCTCAGATTTTCTGTCTCTCTTTCTCCCTCTTGGTGGATAACTGTCTTCCTTCATAGTTGCATTCAATGTATTTCCAAGTCAGGATGGTGATTGGCTTGGAGGGGAACTTGAAGGTGGCATTTCTGATATGCTACCCTTGTTCTTCCAGACGAAAGTGGTCGTGGGTTTGTCTGAGGA
>NW_025966195.1:1248-2791 GCF_021869965.1 Rhincodon typus
AAAATTAAGTCATTTGGAGAAGTTGAGATTTTTGACTTCTGAAGTGCTTATCTCACTCAAGTAAGCATGTTCGTCTAACCAACATCAAAAGTTGAGTAATTTGGTGAATTCGAGATTGTTCACTTCTGAAGTGCTTATTTCACTGGAGGAAACCTGTTAGTCAATCCAACATCAAAATTTGAGTCATTTGGTGAAGTTCAGATTTTGGTCTTCTGCTATGCTTATCTGGTTGAAATAAGCACGTTAGTCAAAACAAAATCAAAAGTTGTGTCATATCGTGAAGTTGAGATTTTGATCTTCTGAAGTGCTTTTCTCACTGAAGTGAGCATGTTAGTCAAACTAACATCAAAAATTGAGTCATTTGGTGAATTTTAGATTTTTATCTTCTGAAGTTCTTATCTCAATGAAATGAGCATGTCATCCAAACCAACATCAAAAACTAACATTTTTGTTGAAGTGAGATATTGGTCTTAAGAAGTGCCTATCTGAGTTCAATAAGCATGTTAGTCAAAACAGCAACAAAAATTAAGAAGATGGTGAAGTTGAGAGTTTTGACTTCTGAAGTACTTATCTCACTCAAATTATCATGTTAGTCAAACCAACATCAAAACTTGACTCATTTTGTGAAGTTCAGATTTTGGTTTTCTGAAGTGCTCATCTCACTGAAATAAGCATGTTCGTCAATACAGCGTGAAAATTTAAGTCAGTTGGTGAAGTCGAGATTTTTGACTTCTGAAGTGCTTATCTGACTCAAATAAGAATGTTCGTCAAAACAGCATCAACATTGAAGTCGTTTGGTGAAGATGAGATTTTTGACTTCTGAAGTGCTTATCTCACTGAAATAAGCATTTTCATCAAATCAGCATCGAAAGTTATATCCTTTGATGAAGCTGAGATTTTAGTCTTCTGATATGCTTATCTCGCTGAAATAAGCATTTTAATCAAACCTGCATCAAAAGCTGAGTGCCTTGGTGAAACGGTGGATTTGGTCTTCTTATTTGCTTAATGATCGCTGAAATAAGCACATTAGTCAAAACAACATCAAAAGTTGAGTCATTTGGTGAAGTTGAGATTTTGATCTTCTCAAGGGCTTACCTCGCTGAAATTAGAATTTTAATCCATTCAGCGTCAAAAGTTAGATCATTTGGTGAATTTGAGATTTTATACTTCGTATATGCTTATCTCGCTGAAATTAGCACGTTATTCAAATCAGGATCAAGAATTAAGTCACTTGGTGAAGTTGAGATTTTTTGACTTCTGAAGTGCTTCAGGCGCTGAAATAAGAATGTTAGTCAAAACAACATCAAACGTTGAGTCATTTGGTAAAGTGACATTTTTGCCTTCTGATGTTCTTATCTCTCTGAAATAAGAATTTTAGTCAAAGCAGCATCAAAAGTTAGGTCATTTGGTGAAGGTGACATTTTAGTCTTCTGATATGCTTCTCTCACTGAAATAAGCACGTTAGTCAAAACGAGGTCAAAAATTAAGTCATTTGGTGAAGTTGAGATTTTTGACTTCTGAAGTGCTTATCTCACTCAAATTA
>NW_025966195.1:2801-3077 GCF_021869965.1 Rhincodon typus
AAAATTAAGTCATTTGGAGAAGTTGAGATTTTTGACTTCTGAAGTGCTTATCTCACTCAAGTAAGCATGTTCGTCTAACCAACATCAAAAGTTGAGTAATTTGGTGAATTCGAGATTGTTCACTTCTGAAGTGCTTATTTCACTGGAGGAAACCTGTTAGTCAATCCAACATCAAAATTTGAGTCATTTGGTGAAGTTCAGATTTTGGTCTTCTGCTATGCTTATCTGGTTGAAATAAGCACGTTAGTCAAAACAAAATCAAAAGTTGTGTCATAT
>NW_025966195.1:3577-4666 GCF_021869965.1 Rhincodon typus
ATCTCGCTGAAATAAACACGTTAGTCAAAACAACATCCAAAGTTGAGTCATTTGGTGAATTTGAGATTTTTGATTTCGGAAGTGCTTATCTAACTGAAATGAGCAAGTTCGTTTCACCAACATCAAAACTAGAGTCATTTCGTGAAGTTCAGATTTTCGTCTATGAAGAGCTTGACTGGCTGAAATAAGCATTTTATTCGAACGAGCAACAAAAGTTGAGTCATTTGGTGAAGTTGAGATCTTAGCCTTCTCTGAAGTGCTTAAATCGCTGAAATAAACATATTCGTCAAACCAACATCAAAACTTGGGTCATTTGGTGAACTTCAGATTTTGGTTTTCTGAAGTGCTTATCTCACTGAAATAAGCATGTTGGTCAAAACAGCATTAAAAATTAAGTCATATGGTGAAGATGAGATTTTTGACTTCTGAAGTGCTCATCTCACTCAAATAAGCATGTTTGTCAAACCAACATCAAAACTTGTGTCATTTGTTGAAGTTCAGATTTTGGTCTTCTGAAGTGCTTATCTGAGTGAAATAAGCATGTTAGTCAAAACAGCATAAAAAATTAAGTCATATGGTGAGTTTCAGATTTTGGTCTTCTGAAGTGCTTATCTCAGTCAAATATGCATGTTACTCAAAACAACATCAAAAGTTGAGTCATTTGGTGAAGTCGAGATTCTTCAATTCTGAAGTGCTTATTTCACTGGAGGGAGCCTGTTAGTCAATCCAACATCAAAATTTGAGTCATTTAGTGAAGTTCAGAATTTGTTCTTCTGAAGTGTTTTTCCCATCGAAGTAAGAATGCCAGTCAAAACATCATCAAAAGTTGAGTGTCTTGTTGAAGTTGAGATTTCGGTCTTCTGCTATGCTTACCTCGCTGAAATAAGCACGTTAGTCAAAACAACATTAAAAATTGAGTCATTTGGTGAAGTTCAGGTTTTAATCTTCTCAAGTGCTCAAATCACTGAAATAAAGATTTTAGTCTAACAGGCAGCAAAAATCAAGTCATTTGATGAAGTTGAGATTTTTGACTTCTGTCGTGCTCATCACACTGAAATAAGCATTTTAGTCAAACCAGCATGAAAAGTT
>NW_025966195.1:5166-8087 GCF_021869965.1 Rhincodon typus
ACTTCACCACATGACACAACTTTTGATGTTGTTTTGACTAACGTGCTTATTTCAGCGAGATAAGCAGAGCAGAAGACTCATCTCACTCAAACATGCATGTTACTCAATACAACATGAAAAGTCGAGTCATGTGGTGAAGTCAAGATTTTTGACTTCTGAAGTGCTTATTTCACTGGAGGAAGTGCTTATCCCACTGAATTAAGCATATCAGTCAAAACAGCATCAAAAGTTGAGTCATTTGGTGAAGTCGAGATTCTTCACTTCTAAAGTGCTTATTTCACTGGAGGAAGCCTGTTAGTCAATCCAACATCAAAATTTGACTCATTTACTGAAGTTCAGATTTTGGTCTTCTGAAGTGCTTATCTCATTGAAATAAGCATGTTGTCAAAACAGCATAAAATGTTGAGTGTCTTGTTGAAGTTGACATTTTGGTCTTCTGCTGTGCTTGTCTCGCTGAAATAAGCACGTTAGTCAAAACAACATCAGAAGTTGTGTCTTTTGGCGAAGTTGAGATTTTGATCTTCTGAAGTGCTAAACTCGCTGAAGTGAGCATGTTCGTCTTACTAACATCAAAAATTGAGTTATTTGGCGAAGTTCAGATTTTTGTCTTCTGAACTGCTTATCTCCTTGATTTAAGCATTTTAATCCACATAGCATTAAAAATTAAATCATTCGGTGATATTGAGATTTCTGCCTTCTGAACTGCTTACCTCGCTGAAATAAACATGTTATTCAAAACAACATCAAAAGTTAGTCATTTGGTGAGGTTGAGATTTTAGCCTTCTGAAGAGCTCAACTCGCTGAAATAAGCATGTCATTCAAACCAACATCAAAAACTAACATTTTTGGTGGAGTGAGATATTGGTATTCTGAAGTGCTTATGTGAGTTAAATAAGCATGTTAGTCAAAACACCATCAAGAATTAAGTCAGATGGTGAAGTTGCGATTTTTGATTTCAGAAGTGCTTATCTCACTGAAAAAAGCATTTTAGTCCAACCAGCGTCCAAAGTTAGGTTCTTTGGTGAAGTTGAGATTTTTGATTTCTGAAGTGCTCATCTCACTCAAATAAACATGTCAGTCAAACCAACATCAAAACTGGAATAATTTGGTGAAGTTCACATTTGGTTTTCTGCAGGGCTTATCTCATTGAAATAAGTATATCAGTCAAAACAGCATGAATAATTAAGACATTTGGTAAAGTTAAAATATTTGCCTTCTGAAGTGCTTATCTGACTCAAATGAGCATGTTAGTCTAACCAACATCAAAACTTGAGTCATTTGGTGAAGTTCAGATTTTGGTCTTCTGAAGTGCTTATCTGAGTGAAATAAGCATGTTCGTTAAAACAGCATCAACATTGAAGTCATTTATGAAGTTGAGATTTTTGACTTCTGAATTGCTTATCGCACTGAAATAAGCAGTTTAGTCAAATCAGCATTCAAAGTTAGGTCCTTTGGTGAAGTTGAGATTTTAGTCTTCTGACCTGCTTATCTCGCTGAAATAAGCATGTTAGTTAAAACAACATCAAAAGTTGAGTCATTTGGTGAAGTTGAGATTTTTGACTTCTGAAGTGCTTAAATCGCTGAAATAAGCATGTTCATCAATCCAATATCAACATTTGAGTCATTTAGTGAAGTTCGGATTTTGGTCTTCTGAAGTGCTCATCTTTCTGAAAAAAAGCATGTTGTCAAAACAGCATAAAAAGTTGAGTGTCTTGCTGGAATCGACATTTGGGTCTTCTGCCATGCTTATTTCGCTGAAATAAGCACGTTAGTCAAAACAACATCAGAAGTTGTGTCATTTGTTGAAGTTGAGATTTTGATATTCTGAAGAGCTTAAATCGCTGAAATAAGCATGTTATTCAAGACAACATCAAAAGTTAGTCATTTGGTGAAGTTGAAATTTTTAACTTCTGAAGTCCTTGTCTCACTCAAATAAGCATGTTAGTCTAAACAAAATGAGAAATTGAGACATTTGGTTAAAATCAGATTTTAGTTCTCGAGTGCTTAACTCACTGAAATAAGCATTTGAGACTAACCAGCAACAAGAATCAAGTCTTTTGATAAAGTTGAGGTTTTTGAATTCCGCAGTGCTCATTACCGGAAATAAGCATTGAAGTCAGAGATAGTAGGAACTGCAGATGCTGGAGAATCCGAGACAACTCAGTGCAGGGCTGGACGAACACAGCAGGCCAAGCAGCATCATAGGAGCAGAGAGGCTGACGTTTCGGGCCTAGACCCTTCATCAGCATTTAAGTCAAACCAGCATCAAAAGTTGTGTCATTTGGTAAAGTTGAAATTTAAGTCTTCTGATATGCTTATCTCGCTGAAACAAGCACGTTAGTCAAAACAACATCAAACGTTGAGTCATTTGTTGAAGTTGAGATTTTTGACTTCCCAAATGCTTATCTCAATCAAATAAGCATGTTAGTCAAACCATCATCAAAACTAGAGTCATTTGGTGAAGTTCAGGTTTTGGTGTTCTGAAGAGCTGAACTCGCTGAAATGAGTATATTAAAACAAACAGCATCAAAAGTTGTGTCATTTTTTGAAGTTGAGATTTTAGCCTTCTGAAGTGCTTAACTCGCTGAAATGCGCATGTTGGTCAAACCATGATCAAAACTGGAGTCATTTCGTGAAGTTCAGGTATTGGTGTTCTGAAGAGCTTAACTCGCTGAAATAAGTATTTTGAACCAAAAAGGTTGAAAAGTTGTGTCATTTGGTGAAGTTGAGATTTTAGCCTTCTGAAGAGCTCAACTGGCTGAAATAAGCATGTCATTCAAACCAACATCAAAAACTAACATTTTTGGTGGAGTGAGATATTGGTATTCTGAAGTGCTTATCTGAGTTAAATACGCATGTTTGTCAAAACACCAACAAAAATTAAGTCAGATGGTGAAGTTGAGATTTTTGATTTCTGAAGT
>NW_025966195.1:8587-13415 GCF_021869965.1 Rhincodon typus
AACTCCATGAAATGACTTGATTTTTGATGCTGGTTTGACAAAAATGGTTATTTCGGTGAGTTAAGCACTTGAGAAGACTAAAATCTGAAATTCACCAAATGACTCAACTTTTAATGTGGTTTTGACTAACATGTTTATTTGAGTGAGACAAGCACTTCAGAAGTCAAAAATCTCAACTGCACCAAATGACTCAACTTTTGATGTTGTTTTGAATAACATGCTTATGTCAGCGAGTTAAGCAGTTCAGAAGGAAAAAAAAATCACAACTTTACCAAATGACATAATTTTTAATGCTGGTTAGCCAAAAATGCTTATTTCAGTGAGTTAAGCATTTGAGAAGACCAAAATCTGAACTTCAACAAATGACTCAAGTTTTGATGTTGGTTTGACTAACATGCTTATTTGAGTGTGACAAACACTTCAGATGTCAAAAATCTCAACTTCACCAAATGACTCAACTTTAGATGTTGTTTTGACGAACATGCTTATTTGAGTGAGATAAGCACTTCAGAAGGCAAAATCTCACCTTCACCAAATGACATAATTTTTGATGCTGGTTGAATTAAAATTCTTATTTCAGCGAGATAAGCAATTCAGAAGGCCAAAATCGGAATTTCACAAAATGACTCAAGTTTCGATGTTTGTTTGACTAACATACTTATTTGAGAGAGATAAGCACTTCAGAATTCAAAAACGTCAACTTCACCAAATGAGAGATAGTAGGAACTGCAGATGCTGGAGAATCCGAGACAACAAGGTGCAGGGCTGGATGAACACATCAGGCCAAGCAGCATCATTGGAGCAGAGAGGCTGACGTTTCGGGCCTAGACCCTTCATCAGAATTCTTATTTCAGCGAGTTAACCACTTCAGTAGACATAAATCTGAACTTCACGAAATGACTCAATTTTTAATGTTGTTTTAACTGAAGTGCTTATTTCAGTTAGATAAGCATATCAGAAGACCAGAAGCGCAACTTCACCAAAACATTCAACTTTTCATGCTGGTATGACTAAAATGCTTATTGCAGTGAGATAAGCACTTCAGAAGTCAAAAATCTCAACTGCACCAAATTACTTAATTTTTAATGCTGCTTTGACTAACATGCTTATTTAAGTGAGATAAGCACTTCAGATAACCAAAATCTGAACTTCACCAAATGACTCACGCTTTGATGATGGTTTGACTAACATGCTTCTTTCAGCGAGTTCAGGTCTTGAGGAGACCAAAATCTGAACTTCATCAAATGACTCAAGTTTTCATGTTGGTTCGACGGACATGCTTATTTCAACGATTTTAGCACTTCAGAAGGCGAAAGTCTCAACTTCACCAAATGTCTCAACTTTTAATGCTGGTTGGAATAAAATGCTCATTTCAGCGAGTTAAGCTCTTCACTAGACCAAAATCTGAACTTCACCAAATGACTCAAATTTTGATGTTGGTTTGACAAACGTGCTTATTTCAGCGAGATAAGCATATCAGAAGACTAAAATCTCACCTGCACCAGATGACCTAACTTTTGATGCTGGTTGAATTAAAATGCTTATTTCAGCGAGTTAAGCACCAGAGAAGCGAAAAATCTGAACTTCACCAAATAACATGATTTTTGATTCTGGTCAGACTAAAATGCATATTTCTGCAAGTTAAACTCTTCAGATGATTAAAATCTGAACTTCATCAAATGACAGAATTTTTTATATTCGTTTGATTAAAATGCTCGTTTCAGCGAGTTAAGCACTTCAGAAAATCAAAATATCATCTTCACCCAATGATTCAACTTTTGATGTTGTTTAGACTGACGTGCTAATTTCAGCAAGGTAAACATTTCAGAAGACCAAAATCTCAATTTCACCAAGACACTCAACCTTTGATGCTGGTTTGACTAAAATGCTTACTTCAGCGAGATAAGCATATGAGAAGACTAAAATCTCAACTTCACCAAAGGACCTAACTTTTAATGCTGATTTGACTGAAATGCTTATTTCAGTGAGAGAAGCACTTCAGAAGTCTCAAATCGCAACTTCACCAGTTGACTTCAATGTTGATGCTGTTATGAGAAACATGCTTACTGCACTGAGATAAGCACTTCAGAAAACCAAAATCTGAACTACACCAAATGACTCAATTATTGATGTTGGTTTGACTAACATGCTTATTTCAGCGATTTCAGCACTTCACAAGATCAAAATCTCAACTTCACCAAATGACTCAACTTTTGATGTTGTTTTGACGAACGTGCTTATTTCAGCGAGAAAAGCATATCAGATGACTAAAATCTCACCTTCACCAGATGACCTAACTTTTGATGCTGGTTAAATTAAAATGCTTATATCAGCGAGTTGAGCACCTCAGATGACAAAAAGCTGAACATCACCAAATGACTTGATTTTTGATTTTGGTCAGACAAAAACGCTTATTTCTGAGAGTTAAGCTCTTCAGAAGATTAAAATCTGACTTCATCAAATGACACAATTTTTTTATGTTCGTTTTACTAACATGATTATTTCAGCGAGTTAAGCACTTCAGAAGACTAAAATCTCAACTTCACCAAACACCCTAACATTTGATGCTTATTTGACTTAAATATTTATTTCAGTGTGATAAGCACTTCAGAAGACCAAAAAACTCAACCTCACCAAATGACTTCAATGTTGATGCTCTTTTGACTAACATGTGTATTTGAGTCTGATAAGCACTTCTGAAGACCAAAATCTAAACTTCACCAAACGACTCAAAATTTGATGTTGGTTAGACTAACATGCGTATTTGAGTCAGACAAGCACTTCAGAAGACCAAAATCTCAACTTCACAAAATGACTTAATTTTTCATGCTGTTTTGATTAGCATGCTTATTCCAGTGAGATAAGCACTTCAGAAGACCAAAATCTCATCTTCACCATATGACTTAATTTTTAATGCTGTTTTGACTAACGTGCTTATTTCAGTGAGATAACACTTCAGAAAACCAAAATCTGAAGTTCACCAAATGACTCAAGTTTTGATGTTGGTTTGACTAATATGCTCATTTCAGCGATTTTAGCACTTCAGAAGGCTAAGATCTCAACTTCACCAAATGACTCAACTTTTGTTGCTCGTTCGAATAAAATGCTTATTTCAGCCAGTCAAGCTCTTCAGTAGACGAAAATCTGAACTTCACGAAATGACTCTAGTTTTGATGTTGGTAAAACTAACTTCCTCATTTCAGTTAGATAAGCACTTCAGAAATCAAAAATCTCAAATTCACAAATGACTCAACTCTGGATGTTGTTTTGACTAACGTGTTTATTTCAGCGAGATAAGCATATCAGAAGACTAAAATCTCACCTTCACCAGATGACCTCTCTTTTGATGCTGGTTCAATTAAAATACTTCTTTCAGCGAGTTAAGCACCTCAGAAGCCAAAAATCCGAACTTCACCAAATGACACAATTTTCTATGTTCGTTTGACTGATATGGTTATATTAGCCAGTTTAGCACTTCAGAAGATCAAATCTCAACTTCGCCAAATGACTCAACTTTTGATGTTGTTTTGACTAAAATGCTTATTTGAGTGAGATAAGCACTTCAGAAGTCAGGAATCCCAACTTCACCAAATGACTTCAATGTCGATGTTTTTTTGACTATCGTGCTTATTTCACTCAGATTAGCAATTCAGAGGAACAAAATCTGAACTTCACCAAATGACTCAAGTTTTGATGTTGGTTGGAATAAAATGCTTATTTCAGAGAGTTAAGCTCTTCAGTAGACCAAAATCAATAGATCAGTCGATCAAATGATTTGATTTTTGATGCTGGTTCGACTAAAATGATAATTTCAGTGGGTTAAGCACTTGAGAAGACTAAAATCTGAACTTTATAAAATGACTCAATTTTTAATGTTGTTTTGACTAACATGTTTATTTGAGTGAGATAAGCACTTCAAAAGTCAAAAATCTCAACTTCACCAAATGACTTAATATTTACTGCTGTTTTGACTAACATGCTTATTTCAGTGAGATAAGCTCTTCAGAAAACCAAAATCTGAACTTCACCAAACGACTCAAGATTTGATGTTGGTTTGACGAACATGCTTGTTTCAGCGATTTAAGCACTTCAGAAGTCAAAAATCTCACCGTCAACAAATGACTTAATTTTTGATGCTGTTTTGACTAACATGCATCTGACAACACCAAATGAGTAAGTTTTTGATGTTTGTTTGAATGACATGCTTATTTCATTGAGACAAGCACTTCAGAAGGTCAAAATCTCAGCTTCACCAAATGACTCAACTTTTGATGTTGTTTTGACTAACGTTCTTTTTTCAGCGAGACAGGCATAGCAGAAGACCAAAATCTCAACTTCAACAAGACACTCAACTTTTGATGCTGTTGTGACTAATATGCTTATATCAGTGGGAAAAGCACTTCAGAAGACTAAAATGTGAACTTCACTAAATGACTCAAATTTTGATTTGGATTGACTAACAGGCCTCCGCCAGTGAAATAGGCACTTCAGAAGTGATGAATATCGACTTCAACAAATGACTCAAGTTTTGATGTTGTTTTGAGTAACATGCATATTTGAGTGAGATAAGCACTTCAGAAGACCACAATCTGAACTGCATCAAATGACTTATTTTTTTCTGCTGTTTTAACTAACATGCTTATTTAACTCAGATAAGCACTTCAGAATTCAAAAATGTCAACTTCACCAAATGACTTAATTTTTAATGCTGTTTTGACTTACATGCTTATATCAGTCAGATCAGTACTTCAGAAAACTAAAATCTGAACTTCACCAAATGACTCAAGTTTTGATGTTGGTTTGATTAACATGCCTATCTCAGCGATTT
>NW_025966195.1:13915-14791 GCF_021869965.1 Rhincodon typus
TCACCAAATGACTCAAGTTTTGATGTTGTTTTGAATAACATGCATATGTGAGTGAGATATGCACTTCAGAAGACCAAAATCTGAACTTCACCAAATGACTTTTTTTTTTGCTGTTTTGACTAACATGTATATTTCACTCAGATAAGCACTTCAGAAGACCAAAATCTGAACTTCAACAAATGACTCAATCTTTGCTGTTGGTTAGACTCGCATGCTTATTTGAGTTAGATAAGCACTTGAGAAGTCAAAAATCTCAACTTCACCAAATGACTTAATTTTCATGCTGTTTTGACGAACGTGTTTATTTCAGTAAGATAAGCACATCAGAAAACCGAAATCTGAACTTCACCAAATGACTCAACGTTTATTGTTGTTTTGACTAACGTGCTTATTTCAGCGAGATTAGCATATCAGAAGACTAAAATCTCACCTTCACCAGACGAACGAAGTTTTGATGCTGGTTGAATTAAAATGCTTATATCAGAGATTTAAGCGCCTCAGAAGCCAAAAATCTGAACTTCATCAAATGACTTGATTTTTGATTCTGGTTTCGACTAAAATGCTTATTTCTATGAGTGAAGCACTTCGGAAGATTAAAATCTGAAAATCATCAAATGACACAATTTTTTATGTTCGTTTGATTAACGTGCTTATTTCAGCGAGTTAAGCACTTCAGAAGATCAAAATCACAACTTCACCAGATGACTTAACTTTTGATGTTGCTTTGACTAACGAGCTTATTTAAGCGAGATAAGCATATCAGAAGACGAACATCTTAATTTCACCGAGACCCTCAACTTTTGATGCTGGTTTGAATAAAATGCTTATTTCAGCGAGATAAGCTAATCAGAAGACTAAAATCTCAACTTCACCAAA
>NW_025966195.1:15291-16992 GCF_021869965.1 Rhincodon typus
TGAAATAAGCATGCTTGTCAAAACAGCATGAAAAAATAAGTCATTTGGTGAAGTTGAGATTTTTGACTTCTGAAGTGCTTATCTGACTCAAATAATCATGTTACTCTAATCAACATCAAAACTTGAGTCATTTGTTGAAGTTCAGATTTTGGTCTTCTGAAGTGCTTGTCTGAGTGAAATAAGATTGTTAGTCAAATCAGCATCAAAAGTTAGGTCTTTTGGTGAAGTTGAGATTTGAGGCTTATGATATGCTTATCTCGCTGAAATAAGCATTTTAGTCAAACCAGCATCAAAAGTTGAGTGTCTTGGTGAAATTGAGATTTTGGTCTTCTATTATTCTTATCTCGCTGAAATAAGCACGTTCGTCAAAACAACATCAAAAGTTGTTTCATTTGGTGAAGTTGAGATCTTGATCTTCTGAAGTGCTTAACTCGCTGATATGAGCATGTTAGTTAAACTAACATCAAAAATTGAATAGTTTGATGATGTTCAGATTTTTGTCTTCTGAAGTGCTGATCTCACTGAAATAAGCATTTTAATCCAACCAGCACTAAAAAGTAAATCATTTGGTGAAGTTGTGATTTTAGCCTTCTGAAGTGCTTATCTCGCTGAAATAAACATGTTATTCAAAACAACATCCAAAGTTGAGTCATTTGGTGAAGTTGAGGATCTGTTCTTCTGAAGAGCTTAACTCGCTGAAATAAGCATGTTCATCAAAGGAACTTTTAAAAATTGTGTCATTTGGTGAAGTTCAGATTTTTGACTTCAGAGGTGCTTAACTCGCTGAAATAAGCATTTCAAAAAAACCAGTACCAAAAGTCAGGAATCTGGTGAGATTTTAGTCTTCTGATGTGCTTATCTCCCTGAAATAAGCACGTCAGACAAAACAATATCAAAAGTTGAGTCATTTGGTGAAGTTGAAATGTTTGATTTCTGAAGAGCTTAAATTGCTGAAATGAACATTTTATTCCAACCAGCATCAAAAGCTGACTCATTTGGTGAAGTTGAGATCTTAGCTTTCAGAAGTGCTTAAATCGCTGAATTAATCATGTTAGTCAAACCAACATCACAACTTGAGTCATTTCGTGAACTCCAGATTTTGGTTTTCTGAAATGCTTATCTGAGTGAAATAAGCATGTTAGTCAAAACTGCATTAAAAATTGAGTCATTTGGTGAAGTTGAGATTTTTGCCATCTGAAGCGATTATCTCACTCAAATAAGCATGTTAGTCAAAACAACATCTAAAGTTGAGTCATTTGGTGAAGTTGAGATTTCTGTCTTCTGAAGTGCTTACCTCATGAAATAAGCATGTCATTCAAACAAACATCAAAAACTAACTCATTTGGTGAAGTGAGATATTGGTCTCCTGAAGTGCTTATCTGAATGAAATAAACATGTTAGTCAAAACAGCATCAAAAATTCGTTCAGATTTGAAGTAGGGATTTTTGAATTCTGAAGTGCTTATCTGACGTAAATAAGCATTTTAGTCCAACCAGCGTCCAAAGTTAGGTCCTTTGGTGAAGTTGAGATTTTTGACTTCTGAAGTGCTTATCTGACTCAAATAATCATGTTAGTCTAACCAACATCAAAACTTGATTCATTTGTTGAAGTTCAGATTTTGGTCTTCTGAAGTGCTTATCTGAGTGAAATAAGCTTGTTGGTCAAAACAGCATCAACATTGATGTCATTTGGTGAAGTTGA
>NW_025966195.1:17492-18884 GCF_021869965.1 Rhincodon typus
AGCGAGTTAAGCTCTTGAGAACACCAAAACCTGAACACCACCAAATGACTCTAGTTTTGATGATGTCTTGACTAACATGCTTATTTGAGTGAGATAAGCATTTCAGAAGTCAAAAATCTGAACTTCCCCAAATGACTCAACTTTTGATGTTGTTTTGACTGACGTGCTTATTTCAGCGAGATAAACAATTCAGAAGACTACAATCTCACCTTCACCAGAACACCTAACTTTTGATGCTGGTTAAATTAAAATGCTTATTTCAGCGAGTTAAGCACCTCAGAAGCCAAAAATCTGAACTTCACCAAATTATTTGATTTTTGATTCTGGTTAGACTAAAATGCTTACTTCAGCGAGATAAGCACTTCAGATGATTAAAATCGGAACTTCATCAAATGACACATTTTTTCTGTTCGTTTGACTAACATGCTTATTTCAGCGAGTTAAGCACTTCAGAGGATCAAAATCTCAACTTCACCAAATGACTCAACTTTTGATGTTGTTTTGAATAACGTGTTTCTTTCAGCGTGATAAACATATCAGAAGACCAAAATCTCAATTTCACCAAGTCTCTCAACTTTTGATGCTGCTTTGACTAAAATGCTTATTTCAGCGAAATAAGCATATCAGAAGACTGAAACCTCAACTTCACCAAAGGACGTCACTTTTGATGCTAATTCGACTAAAACGCTTATTTCAGTGATATAAGCAATTCAGAAGTGAAAAATCTCAACTTCACGGAATGACTTCAATGTTGATACTGTTTTGACTAACATGCTTATTTCACTCAGATATGCCCTTCAGAACCCCAAAATCTGAACTCCACCATTCCTCAAGTTTTGATGTTGGTTCGACTAACATGCTTATTTGAGTGAGATGAGCACTTCACAAGTCAAAAATCTCAACTTTCACCAAATGACTTAATTTTTCATGATGTTTTGATTAACATACTTATTTCAGTAAGATAAGCACTTCAGAAAACGAAAATCAGAAATTCACCAAGTAACTCAAGTTTTTTTTTATGCTGGTTTGACTAACATGCTTATTTCAGCGATTTAAGCACTTCAGGAGGCTACGATCTCAACTTCACCAAATGATTCAACTTTTGATGCTGTTTGGAATAAATTGCTTATTTCAGCGAGATAAGCACTTCAGAAAACCAAGGTCTGAACTTCACCAAATGACTCAAGTTTGGATGTTGCTTTGACTAACATGATTATTTCAGTGAGGTAAGCACTTCAGAAGTCAAAATCACAACTTCACCAAAGGACCTAACTTTGGACGCTGGTTGAACTAAAATGCTTATTTCAGTGAGATAAGCACTTCAGAAAACAAAAATCTCAGCTTCATCATCTGACTAAATTTTTGATGCTGTTTTGACTATCATGCTTATTT
>NW_025966195.1:19384-28112 GCF_021869965.1 Rhincodon typus
CTTCTTCAGAAAAAGGGTTTCTCTTCTTTCTGAAGAAGGATCTAGGCCCGAAACGTCAGCCTTCCTGCTCCTCTGATGATGCTTGGCCTGCTGTGTTCATCCAGCTCTACACCTTGTTATCTCAGATTCTCCAGCATCTGCAGTTCCTACTATCTCTGAAACACTTCCAATTAATTCTTTTTTGTTACTGCAGGTGGTGGATTTGCTAGTATCCATGTGCCGATCCGCTCTGGAATCTCCCCGAAAAGTAGTCATTTTTGAGCCATATCCATCTGTGGTGGATCCCCTCGATCATCGGAGCCTGGCATTTAATCCGAGGGTATTTTGCTTTTTGTTAATTAACATCTAGTTAATGACTGTCTAGTGTATCACTGGTATCTGAATGTACTTCATCTACTTTACACCAAGCAATCAATGTGGGAAAATGTGAACATGTCCACTTCAGCAGGAAAATAGAAAGGCAACATTATTTAAATGGAAAGAGATTTCAGAACTCAGTGATATATAGGGATCCAAGTATCTATGAATTACAAAACATGAATACACAAGTACAGCAAGTCATTACATAGGCACATGCAATGATGATGTTTATTTGAGTGACAATGGAATATAAAAGTAGGGATGTTTTATTACAGGAAGTAATGAACTTTTTGATCACCTCATTTAACACTTGTCTAGTTTATTACACTGACTGGGCCTCATCATACACTTAATGTATCTTGGTTAATTAAGTGCATCACATGTAATTTGGGTGAAGACTTGTCTCTGTAACCATATTCTTTGAATCAACATTGATGCGGCCTAACTCCTAGCTATTGATTTACTTTTACCTTAATCTACTATGGTTACAAGTACCTTCTCACCTTCAACCTTCCTTTCCTCTCCAAGGTCCTTGAATGTATAGTTACCTTCCAAATCAATGCCAGCCTTTTCAGGAACCCTATCTTTATATTCCTCCAATTCAGTGTTTGTCCATTACATTAATGAAATAACTCTTATAAAAGGCACAAACGACACCCTATGTGAATGTGACTACTCTGCTTTATTCTTTTTAATCTGGCTTCAACCTTTGACGCTGTTGATGAGGATGGAGTGTTCAACAATGTCAAAAGCTGTAAGCAGTTTTGATAAATACCCAATAATGAATGGGACTGGAGAATATGAATTAAGATGTTCAAATACTTTAAGGGACTTAGGAATTCCTGTGTTGCTGCAGATTGTTATCTTTGCAGAACAGGGTTGATTAGCTATATTATGAAATGGATAGATCTGCCAAATTTTATCACAATTACTTTTGGGGATCTGTAGGTTCTTTATATCTAAATTCTCTCAGGATAATAAATAAGTAACATAAAGTTCATGGTCGAATAATACGAATATAAAATGTGGATAATAGCCTTTTTACATTCTTCCTTTAGATTTTTATAAACTTGGTCACATTTAAATGAAATTGATTGCTCAGCATAAAAATGCATATAAGTAGATTTCAGAAAGAAACTTAAACTTAATGTGCTCAATTCAAGACAACAAGGTGCAGAGCTGGATGAACACAGCAGGCCAAGCAGCAAAATTCAATTTATTTTACTTGCTCAAACCATTCACATTCACCAGAGAAATGTCTTTTTCAGCAGTGTGTCTTTACTGCGCTGAAATTGGGCAGGCGAGCTTGACACTTGTTAGCCATCTGTATAAATCTGTATAAGTCCATTAAAAAGCCTAATGGAATTTTAAATTCTAGCACCACAGTTGAAGAAGATAAAAATCAGGACGCAATGATAAGTCTATCTGTCCAACCTTAATAAGACTTTAATTAGAGGATTTTGTGTAGCATTGTTATTCTCATTTTAAGAAGATCCACTCAGCCAGGAAATTCAAATATAATGAAACACTTGAAAAATTAGAACAAGAATGTCAGTCAATGTGATACAATTATTTTTAATTGTAAAGGATGAAGCAGGGCTGTTAGCACAAGACTGTTGCTAATAGTTTAGGATCTAGAACTAGGACCTATAGATGACGTGTATAAGGTTTAGAATGGGGAACAGGAGAACATTTTCTTCACTCAGAGTTATGGGCATGTGTAATTTGCTTTATATTAGTTGCTGATGCAGAGAAAGTGGGCTGGACCCAATGTGGAAGTTTCACACCCATTTCTGACAGTTCCCATTTTTAGCCAGTGATGGGGGAGGGGAACTAAAAATGATTCACATGGGTGGGCAACCAATATTCAACAGGGCTATTTATACCCAAGTTCAAAGACACCCCATTTTGACTTTAGCAAGAACCCTGTCCCACAATATAAGAGTCACAAATGGACTAGCCACTCTTTAGGGTGGATATGATCTATTTAACACTCCCCTTTTTTTTTTAATTTTTTTCTCTTCAAATTATTTCTTTAAAAGAACTGTAACTGTATGTTTGTTGCTGCTTAAAAATAATTCTGGACTACTTTGTATTGAGAGATAAGCTGGTATGTTATCTGTTCATATAGTTTCAATAAAGTTCTTGTTGACATTTTTGTCAGGGCTATTGATTTTATAAATAGATTAAGGACAAAAGGGCCCCTTAAAGAATAGGAAGGCCACCTATGTGTGGAGCCACAGGAGATGGGAGATGGGAGATGCTAAATGAGTATTTTACATCGGTGTTTACTGTGGAGAAGCATGTGGAAGATAGAGAATGCGGGGAAATAAATAGCGACATCTTGAAAAATGTCCATGTTACAGAGGAGGAGGTGCTGGACAGCTTAAAATGCATAAAAGTGGATAAATCTCCAGGACCTGATCAGGTATACCCTGAAACTTTGTTGGAAGCTAGGGAAGTGATTGCTGGGCCCCTTGCTGAGATATTTGTATCAACGATAGCCAGAGGTGAGGCGCCAAAAGACTGGAGGTTGGCCAACATGGTGCCACTACTTAAGAAGTGTGGTCAGAAAAAGCCAGGGAACGATAGACTGGTGAGCCTGACATCAGTGGTGGGCACGTTGTTGGAGGGAATCCTGAGGGACAAGATTTACATGTATTTAGAAAGGTAGGGACTGATTAGAGATAGTCAGCACTGCTTTGTGTGTGGGAAATTGTGCCTCACTAACTTGAGGTTTTTGAACAAGTAACAAAGAGGATTAATGAGTGCAGAGTGGTGGACTTGTTCTGTATGGACTTCAGTATGGTATTTGACAAGGTTCCTCGTGGTAGACTGGTTAGCAAGGGTAGATCACATGGAGTACAAAAGGAACTAGCCATATGGATACAGAACTAGTTCGAATGTAGAAGACAGAGGGTGGTGCTGGAGGGTTGCTTTTCAGACTGGAGGCCTGTGACCAGTGGTGTGTCACAGGGATCAGAGCTGGGTCTACTGCTTTTTGTCATTTATATAAGTGATTTGAATGTGAACATAGGAGGCATGGTTAGTAAGTTTGCAGATGACACCAAAATTGGAGGTGTAGAGGAGAGTGAAGAAGATTACCACAGAGTACAATGGGATCTTGAACAGATGGGTCAATGGGCCGAGAAGTTACAGATGGAGTTTAATTTAGATATATGTGAGGTGTTGCATTTTGGAAAGGCAAATTACAGCAGGACTTAAACTCTTAATGGTAAGGTCCTGGGGAGTGTTGCTGTGCAAAGAGACCTTGGAGTGCAGGTTCATAGTTCCTTGAACATGGAATCTCAGGTAGACAGGATAGTGAAGAAGGCATTTGGTATGCTTGCCTTTATTGGTCAGTGCATTGAGTATAGGAGTTGGGAGGTCATGTTGTGGCTATGGAGGACATTGGTTAGGTCATTATTGGAATACTGCGTGCAATTCTGGTTTCCCTGCAATAGAAAGGATGTTGTGAACTTGAAAGAGCTTAGAAAAGATTTACAAGGATGTTGCCAGTGTTGGAGGGTTTCAGCTATAGGGATAGGCTGAGGCTATTTTCCGTGAAGAGTCGGAGGCTGAAGAGTGACCTTATAGAGGTTTATAAAATCATGAGGGGCAAGGAAAGGATAAATAGACAAGGTCTTTTCCCTGGGGTGGGGGAGTCAAAAACTAGAGGGCATAGGTTTAATTTGAGAGGGGAAAGATTTAAAAGGAATCTAAGGGGCAACTTTTTCACGCAGAGGGTGGTGCGTGTATGGAATGAGCTGGTACAATTACAATATTTAAAAGGCATCTGGATGGGTATCTGAACAGGAAAGGTTTAGAGTGATATGGGCCTAATGCTGGCAAATGGGTCTAGATTTATGTAGGATATCTGGTCGGCATGGATGAGTTGCGCTGAAGGGTCAGTTTCTGTGCTGTGCATCTCTATGGCTCTATTATGAATGCTTGACTGAGCTTCAGAAGTTGAATCATCTCAGCGGGCTTCTGAGTTTACATTTTGATTGACAATTCAAGAGGTTAATAAAGGATTAAGAGTATGAACAGAAAATTTTTTGTTTTATCAGCGATCAGTAGCTTGAGATTTAAAAGTTTGGAAGTTTTCATGAGGAATTGCATTTTTCAAGATGTAGAGAGGCTATATTAAAAGTTGGAATTAGTTTGGAGGTATGAGTTGGCATGGAGTTTGAGAGGCCATGGTGGTAGGTGGGGGGAAAATGAAGGCCTAAAGAACTGAGGTCTCCTTCACACTTGTGCCCTCCTAGCATTGTGTCAGAAGTCAGCAGACACGACCTCATCACATAGCTGAACCCCACCAGAGTAAACACCTCGTGATTCGGAACTTTCTTTCCAAGGCAGGTAATTTCTTGACTCAAGCCTGACAGGAGGAGCCTTTCCACTGGTGGGAGAACCTAGAGTCAGGAGTCACTGTTTTAAAAATAAGGGACTGCACTTGTAAAGTAAGCAATGAGGAGAATTCCTTCTTCTTCGTTCTGAGGGTCGAGAGTCTCTGGAAAACTCTTTTTCACAGGTCTTTGAATACTTTTAAAGTTGAAGGAAATAGAATCTTGATAAGCCAAAGGCTGAAAGGTTATTGAGGGTTTGCAGGAATATGGAGTTGAGGTTACAATCAAATTTGAAGGGCTGAGTGGCCATCCTTGCTCCTAATTCATACATTTGTATATTCTTCCCTCTGTAGCCAAAATCCAGTTTGCTCTAGCAATGTTCAAGATTAGATTGTATAGGTGCAATGAAGATAACAGATGGGTGTGAATAAATATGGTGGTATCTAATTGATAATATGAAACAGCAACATCAAGAGGGGCAAATGGTCTGATTCAGTTTCACAACTGTGATGTATTATTATGAATTGGAAACAGGCTGGGGGCATATCACTATTGTTAATCATCATCTCGCCTGTTTTGCAAACTCTATGCTAAACTGTTTTTCTTACTTTTAACTAGAAAAAAGACTATGAACGATTAGTTAAAGCACTGGACAGCATCACATCCATCAGGGAAATGACCCAGGTAAGCCCCAAAGCTTGTAACCAAGTATTAGACTGCATTCACTGGGAGCAAAGTTACATCTGTCAACATTTTAAAATACTTTTGGGATGCAGGTGAGATCCAGTCCCAAAAACCCCAAACCTTCTTGGAAAATCCACTCATCAGGATGACCAATCAGAAAAGAGCCCCTATAAAGAGAATGGAAGGAAATAGTGAGAAGCTACTCCTCTGATCAGAAGTGGGATCTCTCCTGTGCTTGCTGCTGTCAGGGTGTGAGTTTGGGGTGTGGTGTGAGTGCAGATGTGCTACATAAAAGCTGTAAAACTTCAGAAGCTTACACATTGGGAAAATATAGTGGATGTGATTGTGATGAAAACAATGTCAGTTCTATAATTTAACATTTCAGAAAGATTTGCATTTATTTATTCTCATATCTTAAAGTGTCTTACATACCTGAGATGCAGTGACTGTGTTAGAATTATACATGCAATGATTTAGCTGTGACCTTGCCAATCTGTGAAGAATGTCTTTAGGATGATGGCTTTTTGTGTATGGTAGTGTGGTTAAAAAAGTGATTGTTATTAACTTAGGCCAATTGAAAACTTGTTGCATCTAGAAAATTAATGCTTTACTTGTTTGTTGTGGCTTTAAGTTTAAACAGCAATGATGATTATAGGGAAAATGGATGAATTCTTCTAACTCTGCTTCTATGTGTGTCCAAATTGCCATACATCAACACAAAAATAGAAGGTATTGCTACTAATTGACTGCATCATCTTATGGAGGAGTCAGTGAGACTGAGAAAGAAACCCCTGAAAATCAATAAGTAACACGTGAGAAACCTCAAGAGGAGTCTTTGAGAATGAAACTGTTTTGAGCCCTTACTGTTATAATCAGCATGTATTGTAAACCATAAAAGGAAGGAAGAATCTGTAGGAGTAGTTTTTGTTCTAATTTTCTCCATCTCTAGAAAATATTTTTGTCTCTGGCTCTAAAATATTACCAAATGAAGTACCTTTGAGATTTACCATTCCTTAAGCCTTTAGTTGTTTCAAGGGGTGTTGAATGATTTGTGAAAAGGCACTATTACTAACAATGTAGCCTGTATGTTATAACAGAAACAGAGAAAATATTAGCAGGACTGGACCATTTGGCTCTTTGAACCTGCTGCACCATTCATTATGCTCATGGATGATCATCCAACTCAATAGCCTGATCTCAGCTTTCCCCCATATCCTTTGATCCCTTTAGCCCCAAGAGCTATAGCCAACGGAAATCATACAATAGTTTGGCCTCGGCTGCTTTCTGTGGTATTGAATTCCATAAACTCACCAATCTCTGCGTGAGTCCAAGGAAACTGATATGGAACTATCAAATCTCAAAATATGATCTCTGTTGAATGATTATATATAAAAATTCAGCAAATAATGTGACTTTGAGAATTAAGGCAAATCCAAGTCTGCATCAATTCTCATCTAAAGAAAAAAATTGACACTGAATGATTCTAAGCATTGTAGAATCTATATTGCTGTCGCTAATTTGCGTTACATAGCTGCCTCAAAGGGAATTAGAACAAACATGCAAATCTTCAAGAGGCAAGGCACTCAGATATTTTACACAGATATGACAAATACATTCAACTGAATTAATTTGCTTTAAGTGTTCACATTTTCTGTTCTTGAAAGTCTTTTGATTCAATTCACTCATGATGCTTCCTTTCTCCTTGAAATATGATCTTATCAATTTTCTGACCTCACCTAATCGCTATCTTTCTTTTTCTCTTTCTATGTGTTCGCCCCTTCCCTCAGTCTGTCCCTTCCTATAAGCTGTTCACCTGTAATGATTTCCAGTTCTGATGCAGAGCTATGCTTGAAAAATTAACACTTAGCCTTTCCTTACAGTTGCTGCCTTTCTTGCTGAATAATTACAGCATTCTTTTGTTTATGTTTGAAAATGATTTATTACTAGACATGCTTACAGAGCACTGGGGTAAGGTACTTTGATCAAGAGTTACTGTGCTAGACATATGCGAACAGCTTGCATTTCAATAGAACCTTTAAAGTAGTCAAACCTTCCAAGGTGTCATTTTTGTATTTTCCATACAATACATTCATTTTGTTTTGTGTACTGTTTTTGTGTTTTCTAACCAAATGTTTTATACAAATAGATAATGTCTAGATTATTCAAGAATCATGCATATTTTCCGAGAGGAAACCATTTGATGTTCCCTATCCCACTCCATTCCAATGATTTTCTTAGCTCCTAACATGCTACACTAAAATTGTAAGACACTGCCTGTATTATACACTGTGATCACAACAGTCCCTTTGTAGAATATGAAGCCCCTGAAACTCAATGAGTAACACTTGAGAAACCTCAAGAGGAGTCTTTGAGAATGAAAATATTTTGAGCCCTTACTGCTATTATCAGCATGTATTGTAAACTATAAAAGGAAGGAAAAATCTGCAGAAGTAGTTTTTGTTTTAATTTTCTCTATCTCTAAGTAAATATTTTTGTCTTTGACTGTAAAATATTATCAAATCAATTACCCATTGAGATTTACCATTCCTTAAGCCTTTAGTTGTTTCAAGCGGTGCTGAATGATTTGTCTAAAGGCACTATTACTAACAATGTTGCCTGTATTTATTAACAGAATCAGAGGAAATAGTAGCAGGAGTAGGCCATTTGGCATTTCGAGTTTGTTGTGCCATTCGTTATGATCATGGATGATCATCCAACCCAGTAGCCTGATCTGACATTTCCTCCATATCCTTTGATCCCTTTAGCCCCAAATGAAAACGATTTATCACTACAGACTCTTACAGAGCACTGGGGTAAGGTACTTTGATCAAGAGTTACTGTCCTAGACGTACACAAACAGCTTGCATTTCAATAGAACCTTTAAAGTAGTCAAACCTTTCAAGGTGTCATTTTTGTATTTTGCATAAAATATGTTCTTTGTTTCGTGCACTGTTCTTGTGTTTTCTAACCAAATGTTTTATCCAAATAGATAATGCCCAGATTATTCTAAAATCATGCATATTTTCCTAGAGGAAACTGTTTGATGTTCCCTATTCCACTCAATTCCAATAATTTTCTTAGCTCCTTACAATGATGTTAAATGCTACACTAAAATTGTAAGACACTGTCTGTATTATGCACTGTGATCATAGCAGTCCCTTTGTAGAATATGAAGGGGCTGCACTTATTAAAAATTTTCATCTAATCCTTATTTAGGTGTTTTCTAGATGTGGCCCAGACGTTTCTGCAGGTAGACAAGCATTGGCCCATAACGCCTAATGTTTTAAGAGATGTTCACATTTTTAGTAGATCCATTAAAATGATGATTAAATTAA
>NW_025966195.1:28612-33226 GCF_021869965.1 Rhincodon typus
TGCAATAAAATCATTGTGGAGGTAACATTAAATAGAACATGTCATGGTCAGATGGAAATGAATATGTTGATTTCCATGCTTGCAGCTGACTCAGTAATTTTATGGTCTGTAGCTGCTTGGGGCATGTCCTTTGTATAATAGAACAGTGATTATTAACAAGATTGAAGGCTGTTATAATGGATACAAAAAGAGGAAAGCTGAACAGAAAACACGAGATATACACACGAAGTCTCTCAGCATCTGGAGAGAGGTAAACAATTTTGTGAGCAAGTGGGCTTTTAATGAATTCCATATTAATTTAGCTGTTCATATTGTGGTGAGGTTGGTGTGTATATTCATTGGCTGATATTTTTATTTCAATATATTGTGATGCTGTGCTCATAATTGAGCACATGAAGTGTAGTGGGGAGAATAGCAAACAATATAAAACACTTTTTCACTGTATTTTGTAACAATACACACTCAACAATAAATAAATCAAATCAAATGTTTACTTTCTTTTAAAATTTCAATAGGCACCATACTTGGAAATCAAGAAACAAATGGACAAGCAGGATCCTCTGGCACATCCTCTGTTACAATGGTACTTTTATTTAAATGTTGAACAATAAAATCTTAGGGAAGGAATAAGCATGTTTCCTGTAGCCCTTCAGTTTCGTCTGCTCAGATTTGAGGACTTAAATCAGTCTGACTACGGTAATGAGCAGTGGTCCGAAAACTTATGATTTCAAACAAACCTGTTGGTCTATAACTTGGTGTCGTGTGACCTCTGTTTTTGTCCAACACCCCAGTCCAACTCCACATCGTGATAGTAATACATGTTTCTCACATTTCCTCATTTCAGCTGTCCAATCAGATTTGGCCCATTAAATACTATCACTGTTTTTTTGTTTACAAGTAATCTGAGGAGGGTTAATGTATGAATTGGACTAAAAAATCATTTATTACAGTCCAATTTTCTGACCTTCATGATAGGAGCCTGTAGGAGCGAGAGTTCCCTGACCAGGGACAAAGACTCAGGAGGCAGACAGCATTCAGGCATGTAGCGGATTTTTATTCAAACAAAAACTGGTTAATGCAGGGAGAGGGCCAAAGGATTTGCCCTGAATCTGGCTTTGATGTGAAAACACGACCGTTTTCTTAATCTTCAGGTCAGATTGGAACAGAGATCAATGACACACGCTGATTTTACAGTAAAGAGCAGTGAGGAGCTCGAACAGTTCATACACTTCATTAACACCTTCCACCCCAACCTTAAGTTTACCTGGACCATCTCTAACACCTCTCTCCCCTTCCTGGACCTCTCTGTCTTCACATCGGGCAACCACCTAGAAACCGATATTCATTTCAAGCCCACCGACTCCCACAGCTACCTAGAATACTCCTCCTCCCACCCACCTTCCTGCAAAAATGCTATCCCCTATTCCCAATTCCTTCGCCTCCGCCGCATCTGCTCCCAGGATGAGGCATTCCACTCCCGTACATCTCAGTTGTCCTCGTTTTTCAAGGACCGTAACTTCCCCTCCTCGGTGGTCGAGAACGCCCTCAACCGTGTCTCCCACATCTCCCGCACCTCATCCCTCACACCCCGTCCACGCAATAAGAACCAAAAAAGAATCCCCCTCGTCCTCACGTACCACCCCACCAACCTCCGGATCCAATGCATCATCCTCCGACACTTCCGCCATCTGCAATCCGACCCCACCACCAAAGACATCTTTCCCTCCCCACCCTTATCTGCTTTCCGGAGGGACAACTCTCTCCATGACTCCCTTGTCCGCTCCACACTCCCCTCCAGCTCCACCACACCCGGCACTTTTCCCTGCAACCGCAGGAAGTGCTACACCTGCCCCCATACCTCCTCCCTCACCCCCATCCCAGGCCCCAAGAAGACTTTCCACATCAAGCAGATGTTCACCTGCACATCTGCCAATGTGGTATACTGCATCCGCTGTACCCGGTGTGGCTTCCTCTACATCGGGGAAACCAAGCGGAGACTCGGGGACCGCTTTGCAGAACACCTACGCTCGGTTCGCAACAAACAACTGCACCTCCCAGTCGCGAACCATTTCAACTCCCCCTCCCATTCCTCAGACGACATGTCCATCCTGGGCCTCCTGCAGTGCCACAACGATGCCACCCGAAGGTTGCAGGAACAGCAACTCATATTCCGCTTGGGAACCCTGCAGCCCAATGGTATCAATGTGGATTTCACAAGTTTCAAAATCTCCCCTCCCCCCACCGCATCCCAAAACCAGTCCAACTCGTCCCTGCCTCCCTAACCTGTTCTTCCTCCCACCTATCCCCTCCTCCCACCTCAAGCCGCACCTCCATCTCCTACCGACCAACCTCATCCCGCCCCCTTGACCTGTCCGTCCTCCCTGGACTGACCTATCCCCTTCCTAACTCCCTACCTACACTCACCTTTCCTGGCCCCATCCCCGCCTCTTCGACCTGTTTGTTTCCTCTCCACCTATCCTCTCCTCTATCCCTCTTCTATCCGCCTCCCACTCTCTCCCTATTTATTTCAAAACCCCCTTCCCCTCCCCCTTTTCTGATGAAGGGTCTAGGCCCAAAACGTCAGCCTCTCTGCTCCTATGATGCTGCTTGGCCTGCTGTGTTCATCCAGCCCTGCACCTTGTTGTCTCAGTGAAGAAGGTTATCTGAGTTTACAAAGCAATCTTGTTCAATTGGACCAATGGGCTAAGGAGTGGCAGATGAAGTTTAACTTGGATAAATGTGAGGTATTGCATTTTGGCAAAACAAACAAGGGTTGAATTTATACAATTAATGGTAGGGCCCAGGATAGTGCTATAGAACAGACAGGCCAAGGGGTGCTGTGTCTAGTTCTGGTCACTCTGTTATAGGAAGGATATTATTAAACTGGAGAGGGTACAGAAAAGATTCACCAGAATGTTACTGGGAATGGAGGCTTTGAAATATAAAAATAGGTTCGAAAGACCAAAATTTTTTTTACTGGAGCACAGGAGGTTGAGGGTGAACTTATAGAGGTTTTTAAAATCATGAGGGGCATAGGTAAGATGAATAGCAAGTGTCAGTTGGGGTGGGGGAGTTCAAAACAAGGGGGCAATTTTTAAGGTGAGAGGTGAAAGATTTAAAAAGGACACGAGGGGCAACCTTTTTATGCAGAGTAGTTCACGTATGGAATGAACTGCCAGAGGAAGTGGTGGATGCAGCTACAGTTATAACATCTAAAAGACATTTGGATAAATTCATGGATAGGAAAGGTTTGGAGGTATATGGACCAAGAGCAGGTGGGGGTGGCTAGTGAGTTTGGGATTATGGACTGGTTGGACCGGAGGGTTTGTTTCCGTGCTGTAGAGTATGACTCTGTGATCATTGGAAGGAGCACAATTGAAGAGAAAGAAATCATGCAGGAGCAGGATTTCTAGCTGTGCATTTTTCCATGTGGTACATTTTGTTAATCAGGGGGTGAAGGGTTTTCTGACATAGTAGACTGGAAGGAATCATTTCCATTGGCAGAAAGGACAGTAACCAGAGGGCACAAATTTAAACCCAACTGGGAAAAAAAATTACGGCGAGATTAGGAGTATAGATTTTTTGAGCAGTAATTTACCAAAACCTGGAATCTGCTGCTCAGAAGGGCATTGGATGCAGACTCAGCAGTAACTTGAAAAGGGGAAGTGGGTATATGCTCAAACAAGGGGAAAAGAAATGTAGAGCCATAGAGACAGAGTAGAGAACTGGGAATAGTTGCATTATTCTCACAGAAAGCCAGGATAGGCACAATGGCACGAATGGCCTCCTCCTATGCTAAGTACCTTTGAGAGGTTGTTTCAAAAACGACGATTGTTTTATTTGTATCTGCAAAGAATTACATGGCATGCGGATCACTTTGTAAATCTGTGGCTGGAGTGAATGGACCATTTTTGGCAGCATCTGCAGCCATACAGCTGTCTAATTATGGCCACGCAGTGCAACACTCACAATTAAAGCGATCTAGACTCTGGCATTTAGAATAGAATGGTGTGCTTAAATGTGTAACTCATCACAAGTAAAGTCATTCAAGAGTACAGGCATCCAAACGTTGAATAATTGTTTGTATTATTTTGTTAGTTTAAACCTTACAGTCGTGCTTATAATAGAAGAATGGATTTTATAGACTTGCTGTCTCCGCATTATTAAGGTTACAGAAACTGGATATCCAAGTGACTACACACTCCATTCAAACGACCATTATTGTTTTTGAATGCTATAGATTAAGACTTACAAAGTCATTACAAATGGGACTCAGTTAAAACAAAACATGAAGGGTAAACAATTCCACTATTTCCTTCAGTTTAGAACCCATAGTTACACTGCCTTATAAAACACATAAAGAAACAATCAGATAGGATTTTGTCAATCTCCCAAAGTTCACAAGAACAATCCTGTCACAAATTAGGAATCCCTCTGTCAAAGGGTGTTTGTCCTTATCTATAAGTGAGATCTCTTCTTTGTTATCCCATTGTCGTAATCCAATATTGAGGCACAACGAGGTTGTAGACTTGCCAGTGTGTTTGGTTGCAGATGTTTCATCACCCTGCTAGGTAACATCGTCAGTGTGCCTCCGGTGAAGCGTTGGTGTTCTGT
>NW_025966195.1:33726-35106 GCF_021869965.1 Rhincodon typus
TGTAACTCAGTGCACCCTCCAAATCCTCCCTAAAACTGTGCCTCCAGTAAATAAACGGTCAGAGACGCCTGTAAACAAGCCCTCAGACAGAGACCCCTTTCAATAACCAGAAAAACAAGCAGTTCAATTCAAATAATTCTTAAAACAGAACCCCCTGTAATTATACCCTCAAATACACAGGCCCCTTTAAATGACCTCTAACACAGATGCCCTCGGAAGTAGAATGTAAAACACAGGGCTCCCTGTAAATAAAGTCGAAAACACAGAGCACCTATCAATAAACCCCAACATCGAGCCGACGTGTAAATTATCCGTAAAACAGGGCCCCATACAAATAAACCCTAAAAGGCAGAGGTCGCAGTAAAAAAAGAGCCCCCTGTAAAGAAGTATCAAAACACATGGTAAAAACCGGAAGAACTGCGGATGCTGCAAATCAGGAAAAAATGCAAAGTTGCTGGAAAAGCTCAACAAGCATCTGTGAGGGAAAAAAACAGAGTTAACTTTTCGGGTCAGGTGATCCTTCCTCAGAACCTCTTGCTAGCGCCTCTTTACTAATGCAGGGTCAATCGCCTTAAAATATCCTTTTCTGTGATTTTTGTTCGTCACTATAACATTATAACACAAGAACATAAGAACTAAGAGCAGGAGTAGGCCATCTGGCCCCTCGAGCCTGCCTCGCTATTCAATAAGATCATGGCTGATCTTCTTGAGACTCAGCTCCACTTACCCGCCCGCTCACCATAAACCTTAATTCCTTTACTGTTCATAAATTTATCTCGCCTTGCCTTAAAAACATTCAGCGAGGTAGCTTCAAACGCTTCACTGGGCAGGCAATTCCACAAATTCACAACCCTTTGGATGAAGAAGTTCCTCCTGTCCTCAGTCCTACATGTGCTTCCTTTTATTTTGAGGTTATGCCCCCGAGTCCTCGTTTCACCTGCTCGTGGAAACAACCTCCCTGCCACCACCTTATCTATTCCTTTCATAATCTTGCATGTTTCTACAAGATCTCCCCTCATTATTCTGAACTCCAATGAGTATAATCCCAGCCTACTCAGTCTCTCCTCATATTCCAACCCTCTCAACTCGAGAATCAACCGAGTGAATCTCCTCTGCACCCCGTCCAATGCCAGTACATCCCTTCTCAAGTAAGGAGACCAAAACTGCACACAGCACTCCAGGTGCGTCCTCACCAGGACCCTATACAGCTGCAGCATTACCTCCCTGTTTTTAAACTCCATTCCTCTGGCAATGATAAAATTTTGTTTGCCTTTTTAATTACCTGCTGCAACTGCAATACTACTTTTAGCGATTCATGCACAAGGACACCCAAGTCCCTCTGCACAGCAGCATGCTGCAATTTTTTGGCATTTAAACCAT
>NW_025966195.1:35606-40431 GCF_021869965.1 Rhincodon typus
AGATTTTTGACTTCTGTCGTGCTCAACTCACTGAAATAAGCATTTCAGTCAAACCAGCATCAAAAGTTATGTATTTTGGTGAAGTTGAGATTTTAGTCATCTGATGTGCTTATCTCGCTGAAATAGGCACGTTAGTAAAAACATCATCAGAAGTTGAGTAATTTGGTGAAGTTGAGATTTTTGACTTCTGAAATGCTTCTGTCAATCAAAGAAGCATGTTAGTCAAACCATCATCAAAACTACAGTCATTTGGTTAAGTGAGATATTGGTCTTCTGAAGTGCTTGTCTGAGTGAAATAAGCATGTTAGTCCAACCAGCGTCCAAAATTAGGTCCTGTGGCGAAGTTGAGATTTTTGACTTCTGAAGTGCTTATCTCGCTGAAATAAATATTTTAGTCAAACCAGCATCAAAACTTGAGTCATTGGTGAAGTTCAGATTTTGGCTTTCTGAAGTACTGACCTGACTGATATAAGCTTGTTAGTCAAAACAGCATTCAAAATTAAGTCATTTGGTGAAGTTGTGATTTTTGAATTCTGAAGTGCTTATCTGAGTGAAATAAGCATGTTAGTTAAAACAGCTGAAAAAAATTTAGTCATTTGATGCAGTTCAGATTTTGGTCTTCTGAAGTGCTTATCTCACTCAAATATGCATGGTACTCAAAACAACATCAAAAGTTGAGCCATTTGTTGAAGTCGATATTCTTCACTTCTGAAGTGCTTATTTCACTGGAGGAAGCCTGTTAGTTAATCCAACATCAAAATTTGAGCCATTTAGTGAAGTTCAGACTTTGGTCTTCTGAAGTGCTTTTCCAACTGATATTAGCATGTTAGTCAAAACAGCATGAAAAGTTAAGTGTCATGTTGAAGTTGAGAATTGGGTCTTCTGCTATGTTTATCTCGCAGAAAAAAGCACATCAGTCAAAACAATGTCAAAAGTTGTGGCATTTGGTGAAGTTGAGATTTTGGTCTTCTGAAGTGCTTAACTCGCTGAAATAAGCATTTTAATCCAACCAGCATTGCAAATTAAGTCATTTGCTAAAGTTGAGATTTTTGCCTGCGGAACTGCTTAACTCGCTGAAATAAACATGTTATTCAAGCCAACATCAAAAGTTGAGTTATCTGGTGAAGTTGAGATTTGTGAATTATGAAGTGGTTATCTCACTCAAATAAGCACGTTAGTCAAACTAACATCAAAAGTTGAGTCATTTGGTGAAGTTCAGATTTTTGTCCTCTGAAGTGCTTATCTCACTGAAATAAGAATTTTAATCCAACCAGCATTAAACATTATGTCATTTGGTGAAGTTGAGATTTCTGCATTCTGAACTGCTTATTTCACTCAAATAAGCGTGTCAGTAAAAACAACATCTAAAGTAGACTCATTTGGTGAAGTTCATATTTTGGTCTTCTTAAGTGCTTAACTCGCTGAAATAAGAATGTCAATCCAACCTGCATCAAAAATTAGCTCATTTGGTGAAGTTGAGATTTTTGCAATCTGAAGCGATTATCTCACTCAAATAAGCATGTTAGTTAAAACAACATCTAAAGTTGAGTCATTTGTTGAAGTTGAGATTTCTGTCTTCTGAAGTGCCTACCTCATGAAATAAGCATGTCATTCAAACAAACATCAAAAACTAACTCATTTGGTGAAGTGAGATATTGGTCTCCTGAAGTGCTTATCTGAATGAAATAAGCATGTTAGTCAAAACAGCATCAAAAATTAGCTCAGATGGTGAAGTAGGGATTTTTGAATTCTGAAGTGCTTATCTGACGGAAATAAACATTTTAGTCCAACCAGCGTCCAAAGTTAGGTCCTTTGGTGAAGTTGAGATTTTTGACTTCTGAAGTGCTTATCTCACTCAAATAATCATGTTTGTCAAACCAATGTCAAAACTTGATTCATTTGGTGAATTTCAGACTTTGGTTTTCTGGAGTTCTTACCTCAATGAAATAAGCATGCTTGTCAAAACAGCATGAAAAAATAAGTCATTTGGTGAAGTTGAGATTTTTGACTTCTGAAGTGCTTATCTGACTCAAATAATCATGTCAGTCTAACCAACATCAAAACTTGAGTCATTTGTTGAAGTTCAGATTTTGGTCTTCTGAAGTGCTTATCTGAGTGAAATAAGATTGTTAGTCAAAACAGCATCAACATTGATGTCATTTGGTGAAGTTGAGATTTTTGACTTCTGAAGTTCTGATCTCACTGAAATAAGCATTTTAGTCAAATCAGCATCAAAAGTTAGGTCTTTTGGTGAAGTTGAGATTTGAGTCTTCTGATATGCTGATCTCGCTGAAATAAGCATTTTAGTCAAACCAGCATCAAAAGTTGAGTGTCTTGGTGAAATTGAGATTTTGGTCTTCTATTATTCTTATCTCGCTGAAATAAGCACGTTCGTCAAAACAACATCAAAAGTTGAGTCATTTGGTGAAGTTGAAATTTTTGATTTCTGAAGAGCTTATATTGCTGAAATAAGATTTTATTGCAACCAGCATCAAAAGTTGACTCATTTGGTGAATTTGAGATCTTAGCTTTCTGAAGTGCTTAACTCGCTGATATGAGCATGTTAGTTAAACTAACATCAAAAATTGAATAGTTTGATGAAGTTCAGATTTTTGTATTCTGATGTGCTTACCTGCCTGAAATAAGCACGTCAGTCAAAACAATATCAAAAGTTGAGTCATTTGGTGAAGTTGAAATTTTTGATTTCTGAAGAGCTTAAATAGCTGAAATAAGATTTTATTCCAACCAGCATCAAAAGTTGACTTATTTGGTGAAGTTGAGATCTGAGCTTTCTGAAGTGCTTAACTCGCTGATATGAGCATGTTAGTTAAACTAACATCAAAAATTGAATAGTTTGATGAAGTTCAGATTTTTGTCTTCTGAAGTGCTTATCTCACTGAAATAAGCATTTAATCCAACCAGCACTAAAAAGTAAATCATTTTGTGAAGTTGTGATTTTAGCCTTCTGAAGTGCTTATCTCGCTGAAATAAACATGTTATTCAAAACAACATCCAAAGTTGAGTCATTTGGTGAAGTTGAGGATCTGATCTTCTGAAGAGCTTAACTCGCTGAAATAAGCATGTTCGTCAAACGAAAATTTAAAAATTGTGTCATTTGGTGAAGTTCAGATTTTTGACTTCAGAGGTGCTTAACTCGCTGAAATAAGCATTTTAATTTGACCAGTACCAAAAGTCAGGAATCTGGTGAGATTTTAGTCTTCTGATGTGCTTATCTCCCTGAAATAAGCACGTCAAAACAATATCAAAAGTTGAGTCATTTGGTGAATTTGAAGTTTTTGATTTCTGAAGAGCTTAAATTGCTGAAATAAGCATTTTATTCCAAACAGCATCAAAAGTTGACTCATTTGGTGAAGTTGAGATCTTAGCTTCCTGAAGTGCTTAAATCGCTGAATTACTCATGTTAGTCAAACCAGCATCGAAACTTGAGTCATTTGGTGAAGTTTAGATTTTGGTTTTCTGAAGTGCTTTTCTTACTGAAATAAGCATGTTAGTCAAAACAGCATCAAAAGTCAAGTCATCTAGTGAAGTTGAGATTTTTGACTTCTGAAGTGCTTATCTCACTCAAATAAACATGTTAGTCTAACCAACATCAAAACTTACGTCATTTGTTGAAGTTCAGATTTTAGTCTTCTCAAGTACTTAACTCACTGAAATAAGCATTTTAGTCTCACCAGCATCAAAAATCACGTCATCTGATGAAGTTGAGATTTTTCACTTCTGTGGTGCTGATCACACTGAAATAAGCATTTTTTGTCAAACCAGCATCAAAAGTTATGTCCTTTGGTGAAGTTGAGATTTTTGACTTCTGAAATGCTTATATCACTCAAATAAGCATGTTAGCCAAACCATCATCAAAACCAGAGTCATTTGGTTGAGTTCAGGTTTTGGTGTTCTGAAGATCTTCACTCGCTGAAATAAGCATTTTAAACCAACCAGCATCAAAAGCTGTGTCATTTGGTGAAGCTCAGATTTTAGCATTCTGAAGTGCTTCACTCCCTGAAATAAGCACGTTAGTCGAAATGAGATCAAAAGTTGAGTCATTTGGTGAAGTTGAGATTGTGATTTTCTGAAGTGCTTACCTCATGAAATAAGCATGTCATTCAAACCAACATCAAAAACTAACATTTTTGGTGAAGTGAGATATTGGTCTTCTGAAGTGCTTATCTGAGTTCAATAAGCATGTTGGTCAAAACTGCAGCAAAAATTAAGTCAGATGGTAAAGTTGAGATTTTTGATTTCTGAAGTGCTTATCTCGCTGAACTGATCATTTTAGTCCCACCAGCGTCCAAAGTCAGGTCCTTTGGTGAAGTTCAGATTTTTGTCTTCTGAAGTGTTTATCTCGCTGAATTAAGCATTTAATCCAACCTGCATTACAAATTAAGTCATTTGGTGAAGTTGACATTTTTGCCTTCTTAACTGCTTAACTCGCAGAAATAAGCATGTTCGTCAAAACGACATCAAAACTTGAGTCATTTGGTGAAGTTGAGATTTTTGACTTCTGAAGTGCTTGTCTGACTCAAATGATCATGTTAGTCGAACCAACATCAAAACTTGAGTCATTTGTTGAAGTTCAGATTTTGGTCTTCCGAAGTGCTTATCTGAATGAAATAAGCACCTCAGTCAAAACTGCATCAACATGGATGTCATTTGGTGAAGTTGAGATTTTTGATTTCTGAAATTCTTCTCTCAATCAAATAAGCATGTTAGTCAAAGCATCATCAAAACTACAGTCATTTGGTGAAGTTCAGGTTTTGGTGTTCTGAATAGCTCAACTCGCTGAAATAAGCATTTTAAACCAACCAGC
>NW_025966195.1:40931-42187 GCF_021869965.1 Rhincodon typus
CGCCATTCACTAAGATCATGGCTGAACTTTTCATGGACTCACATCGAATTACCCGCGTTCTCACCGTATCCCATAATTCCTTTATCTTTCAAAAAAAATCTACCTTATCTTTAAAAACGTTTACTGAAGTAGCATCAACTACTTCACTGTGCAAGGAATTCCATAGATTAACAACTCTCTGGGTGAGGAAGTTCCTTATCAATTCAGTCGTTCCCCGACTTCGCTGATTGGAGCAACCGCAAGTCATGGGCATCACCCCGGGCCACACGGGCGAGACTCTGTCGTTCGTAGGCGGGGCTCATGCACAGACCTTTTCATCTGATTGGTTAAACTGTCGCGCCCGACCCCTTTTGCTCACGTGTTGTTTGGACACGGGCTCGTGGTCGCATGGTTCCTCGTGACTAATTAGTTGCCGAACACCTCGTCTTTCTTCATCCATAGTTCTATAGTTTTAACCTGGTCCACACCTGAGGTTGGAAGACTGTTTCTGGGTATACCATCATTGTTGAGCCTTGCACGAAGTCTTCCGTGAGGCTTGTTCCTCAGTCTTGGCTATGTATGTCACCCCGTTTGTTGGGGCTATGATATGGCTCTCAGGGCAGGTTGAGTTGAGTTGATCAGTGGGTAAGTACGTAGCGAATGAAACATCTCTTGGATAAATGTGAAGTTATCTACTTTAGGGGCAAAAACTGAAAAGTCATTTATTATCTGAAGGGTGATAGATTGGGAAAGGGAATGGTGCACTTAGACCTTAATGTCCTTGTACATGTCGCTGAAAGCAAGTATGAAACTGACCCTGACTCTGACCCTATTGCAGGTGGTGAACAAGGCAGATGGTACGTTGGCTACCTTATTGAGGGGATTCATGGATTGTTTATAGTGGCAGTGAGTGAATGATTTACCAGAGTGATTTCTGGGATGGTGGTATTGAGAGGTGAATGGAGACTGGATGAGGTCGGGCCATATTCGTGGGAGTTTAAAAGAAGAACGGGCATCTGATTCAAGCCTATAAATTTAAAGAGGACTGGACAAGGGATATGCACTAAGGATATCCTCAATGACTTAGGAGTCCAAAAATAGGGCTTCGAGTCAAGGAGGAAAAGGAGATCATTTAGGAAATGAGGAGAAATGTCTTCACCTGGACAGAGGTCAGCCTGTGGAATTCTATCTGCGAACTGTTGAGGTCAAACTATTGCTAGTTTCAAAAGCAAATTGGATATGGTGCTTAGGACTAAAGAGAACAAAGACAGTGGGTA
>NW_025966195.1:42687-44074 GCF_021869965.1 Rhincodon typus
CAAACACGCGGTACCCGTTCGCTCATGCGGTCACTTGCTTATCTTATCACCTTTGCCCCTGAATATCCTGTGGTCTGTCCTGTTTACTCATATAGGTTAGCACTTAACAAGGCTTCCGGAGTCTGGCTGGCGTGTCTTTAGTAATACAGGGTCAATCGCCTTAAAATATCCTTTTCTGTGATTTTGTGTGGCACCATATCATAAGCCTCTTTACTGTTGTATTCAAGATTCTCTTTACCAATGCACCCACAGGCGCTCCATATGACCACTCTCGCGCTCTCATTCATTCATAACTTTACTGACCACTCATTACTGTACTGTGTTTACTATTACCGCATTTCATTCATTCATTCATAAAACTGCCATCTTGCCGTACTTTTCACTAATGAAGGGAGACAAAATTAAAATGTTCCTTCCACCCCATTCCTGCCTTATCACAGTTTGAACCTTGTTGCTAACAGTGTCCAAACTTGTGTCTACATCAGAGGCAATCCCTGAGTATGTGTTAATTTTCTAATCTATTCTGAACAATACGATCCCATCCATCGTGTCACACGAAACTATGAAAAATTATAGTATTAATCAGCCCTCAATAAACGTCTCCGAGGACTTGAATATCGTGCGGGACATCAAACAAGTTTTCTGCGTTACCACGTCTCTGTTAGATACATATTGAATAGGGTCATCGTTCCCTTTAAGAAAGCTACTCTCAAAATCGCCCTTCCGTGTAATTGAATGAAAGAATGATTAAACCGGCAATAGTGAAATCTCAAGAGCCAGCCGCGGTAATCAGGCTATTAAACTTTCTGCTGTCATTAAGTAATTACCAACCCAATCAAATCATACAGGGTTGATAATCTTGCTGGCATTCTCTAACTTTAAAACAATAAAAGTAACAATACCCTTCATTGCCCCACTTCAAATAGTTCAGCCCTAACCCGCTGACACTGAGGCGCTCCCTCAGTCCAGACCCGCTGACAATGAGGCGCTCCCTCAGTGCTTATCCGCTGACAATAAGGCGCTCCCCAAGTCCTGACCCGCTGACAATGAGGCGCTCCTCCATTCCTGACCCGAGTACAATGAGGCGCTCGCTCAGTCCTGACCCGCTGACAATGAGGCGCTCCCTCAGTCCTGACCCGCTGACAACGAGGCGCTCCCTCAGTCCGGACCCGAGTACAATGAGGCGCTCCCTCAGTCCTGACCCGCTGACAATGAGGCGCTCCCTCAGTCCTGACCTTAGTGCAATGAGGCGCTCCCTCAATTCTGACCCTATTACAATTAAGCGCTACCTCAACAATGACCATCAGACAACATTACACCTCCCCATTACTGACTCGTTATCAAAGAGGCATTGCCTCAGACTATGATGTACTATCTCAATCCGAAC
>NW_025966195.1:44174-45346 GCF_021869965.1 Rhincodon typus
ATTTACATTGGGCTTCTGTTTTAGGCTTTATTATTTGGAGGCTTTGTATTTTAGGGTCGCCTCTGAGAGTTTCTTTGCAGGATACTTAGTTTTAGGGAGGATTTGGAGGGGGCACTGTTTCAGGGTTTATTCACTGGGGGCTCTATATTTTACACTTTATTTACAGGGGACTCGGTCTTTTATGGTTTCTTACTTGGAGCTGTGTCTTTTACACTTTATTTCCTGAGGGACCTTTCTTAGGTGATGTATAAAGGGGTCTATGTGCTTAAAGGTATATTTACAGGTGGCTCTGTTTTTAGCATTTTTTCAAATGAGACTCTGCGTCGGAGAATATATGCAGGAGGCTGTGTGTTTCAGTGTTCATTTACAGGCATGTCTGTGTTTTAGGGTATCTGTACACGATGCCCTGTGTTTTAGCGATTATTTATAGTGAACTGTGTTTTACAGGTTACTGAAAGGCGTCTCTGTCATCGGGTTTATTTACCGGAGACTGTTATTTATACGTACGTCTACCTTTTCAAAGTTTATTTGTGAGGGGACGTTAGGGTCAGCGCTGGGGCTGAGGGTTATGGTTTATGTTCGGCCTGACACGAAAGTTACGATTAGGGTTTGCCCTGAGGTTAGGCTCAGAGCTTACGCAAGGGTTAGCGTTAGGGCTGAATCTCGGCTTAAGGTTTGTGGTAGGGTTATTTCTGGGGGCAGCGAGAAAGAAAGCAGCTTCGCATAGTCAGAGACAGAACCAGAGGGAGAGCAACTGCGTATTCTACAGGAGACTCGGGATGTATTGTAAACTTAATAGGTCAAATAGTATTACAGATTAGTTTACAATTAAAGATTATCGTCCTGAGAGAATGCCTCGTTGTCAGAGGGTACGCTTGAGGCTGTCCCTCTATGTTGTAGTGTCAGTACTGAAGGAGTGCACAGTTGTCAGAGGATCACATTCAGCCGATGCCTCACTTTTCAAAATTATGTAATTTAGTTATGGAGCACTCCCTCAATAAGAATTTAGAGTAAGGCTCATTCTCAGTCTTGACCCTATGACTGATGCACTCCCACAGTTCTGACCCACTGACACTGCTGCAATACCTCAGCGCGGACCAGTTAACAATGAGGCACTGCTTCAGCACTGAAGCTCTGGTACTGACGATTTGACAATGAGGGAGTTCCTCAGT
>NW_025966195.1:45846-46124 GCF_021869965.1 Rhincodon typus
CAACTTCACGAGATGACTCAATTTGTGATGTTGTTTTGACTAACATGTTTATTTCAGCGAGTTAAGCACTTCAGAAGGCTAAAGTCTCAACTTCACCAAATGACTTAATTTTTTATGTTGTTTTCACTAACATGCTTGTTTCACTCAGATAATCAGTTCAGAAGACCAAAATCTGATCTACAACAAATGACTCAAGTTTTGATGTTGGTCAGACTAACATGCTTATTTGAGTGAGATAAGCAATTCAGAAGTCAAAAATCTCAACTTCACCAAATGTC
>NW_025966195.1:46134-47726 GCF_021869965.1 Rhincodon typus
ACCAAATGACTCAACTTTCGATGTTGTTTTGAATAACATGCTTATTTAAGCTCGTTGAGCAGTTCAGAAGGCAAACATCTCAACTTCACCAAATCATTTATTTTTTAATGCTGTTTGGATTAAAAAGCTTATTTCATCGAGATAAGCACTTCAGAAGATCAATATCTCAACTTCACCAAATGACACAACCTTTTATATTGTTTTGACTAACGTGCTCATTTCAGCGAGATAAGCATAGCAGAAGTCCAAAGTCTCAACTTCAAAAAGACTCTCAACTTTTTATGCTGTTTTGACAACATGCTTATGTCAATAAGATAAGCACTTCGGAAATCCAAAATCTGAACGTCACCAAAGTACTCAAGTATTGATGTTGTTTTGAGTAACATGCTTGTTTCTGCGATTTGAGCACTTCAGAAGTCAAATATCTCAACGTCAACAAATGACTTAAGTTTTAATGTTGTTTTGACTAACATGCTTATTTCAATATGATAAGCACTTCAGAAAACCAAAATCTGAACTTCACCAAAAGACTCAAGTTTTGATGTTGGTTTGACTAACATGCTTATTTCAGCGATTTAAGCACTTCAGAAGGCTAAGATATCAACTTCACCAAATGACTCAACTTTTTATTCTGGTTGGAACAAAATTCTTATTTCAGCAAGTTAAGCTCTTCAGGAGACCAAAATCTCAACTTCACCAAATGACTCAAGTTTTGATGTTCATTTGACCAACATGCTTATTTCAGTGAGATGAGCACTTCAGAAATCAAAAATCTCACCTTCGCCAAATGACTCAACTTTTGGTGTTGTTTTTGACTAACGCGCTTATTTCAGTGAAACAAGCATATCAGAAGACTAAAATCGCACGTTCACCAGATGACCTAACTTTTGATGCTGGTTAAATTAAAATGTTTATTTCAGCGAGTTCAGCACCTCAGAAGCCAAAAATCTGAACTTCACCAAATGACACTAGCTTTTGTGTTCGTTTGACTAATATGCTTATTTCAGCGAGTTAAGAACTTCAGAAGATCAAAACCTCAACTTCTCCAAATGACTCAACTTTGGATTTAGTTTTGACTTACGCACTTATTTCAGCGACGTAAGCATATCAGAAGACCCAAATCTCAATTTCACCAAAACACTCAACTTTTGATGCTGGTTTGACTGAAGTGCTTATTTCAGTGAGATAAGCACTTCAGAAGTCAAAAATCTCAACTTCACCAAATGACTTCAATGTTGATGTTCTTTTGACTAACATGCTTATTTTACTCAGATAAGCAACGCAGAAGACCAAAATCTGAACGTCACCAAATGACTCAAGTTTTGCTTTTGGTTAGACTAATATGCTTATTTCAGTGAGATAAGCACTTCAGAAAACAAAAATCTCAGCTTCATCATCTGACTAAATTTTTGATGCTGTTTTGACTATCATGCTTATGTAACACAGATAAGCACTTCAGAAGATCAATATCTCACTTCACCGAAAATGATAATTTTTGATATTGGTTTGAATGACATCCTTATTTCATGAGGTGAGCTCTTCAGATGATCAAAATCTCAACTTCAACAAATGAATCTACTTTTGATGTTGTT
>NW_025966195.1:48226-48544 GCF_021869965.1 Rhincodon typus
CTCTCCAAATGACTCAACTTTGGATTTAGTTTTGACTTACGCACTTATTTCAGCGACATAAGCATATCAGAAGACCCAAATCTCAATTTCACCAAAACACTCAACTTTTGATGCTGGTTTGACTAAAGTGCTTATTTCAGCGAGAAAAGCATATCAGAAGACTAAAATTTCAACTTCACCAAACGACCTAACTTTTGATGCTAATTTGACTGAAATGCTTATTTCAGTGAGATAAGCACTTCAGAAGTCAAAAATCTCAACTTCACCAAATGACTTCAATGTTGATGTTCTTTTGACTAACATGCTTATTTTACTCAG
>NW_025966195.1:48554-48994 GCF_021869965.1 Rhincodon typus
AAGCACTTCAGAAATCAAAAATCTCAACTTCACCAAATGACTCAACTTTTGATGTTGTTTTGACTGACGTGCTTATTTCAGCGAGATAAACAATTCAGAAGACTACAATCTCACCTTCACCAGAACACCTAACTTTTGATGCTGGTTAAATTAAAATGCTTATTTCAGCGAGTTAAGCACCTCAGAAGCCAAAAATCTGAACTTCACCAAATTATTTGATTTTTGATTCTGGTTAGACTAAAATGCTTACTTCAGCGAGGTAAGCACTTCAGAAGATTAAAATCGGAACTTCATCAAATGACACATTTTTTATGTTCGTTTGACTAACATGCTCATTTCAGCGAGTTAAGCACTTCAGAGGATCAAAATCTCAACTTCACCAAATGACTCAACTTTTGATGTTGTTTTGAATAACGTGCTTCTTTCAGCGTGATAAACAT
>NW_025966195.1:49494-50744 GCF_021869965.1 Rhincodon typus
GAGTCATTTGGTGAAGTTCAGGTATTGGTGTTCTGAAGAGCTTAACTCGCTGAAATAAGTATTTTAAACCAAAAAGCATGAAAAGTTGTGTCATATGGTGAGGTTGAGATTTTAGCCTTCTGAAGAGCTCAACTCGCTGAAATAAGCACGTCATTCAAACCAACATCAAAAACTAACATTTTTGGTGGAGTGTGGTATTGGTATTCTGAAATGCTTATCTGAGTTAAATAAGCATGCTAGTCAAAACACCATCAAGAATTAAGTCAGATGGTGAAGTTGCGAATTTTGATTTCTGAAATGCTTATCTCACTCAAATAATCATGTCAGTCAAAACAGCATGAATAATTAAGTCATGTGGTGAAGTTGAGATATTTGCCTTCTGAATTGCTTATCTGACTCAAATAAGCATGTTAGTCTAACCAACATCTAAACTTGAGTCATTTGGTGAAGTTCAGGTTTTGGTCTTCTGAAGTGCTTACCTGAGTGAAATAAGCATGTCAGTTAAAACAGCATGAACATTGAAGTCATTTGTGAAGTTTAGATTTTTGACTTCTGAATTGCTTATCGCACTGAAATAAGCACTTTTGTCAAATCAGCATCCAAATTTATGTCCTTTGGTGAAGTTGAGATTTTAGTCTTCTGATCTGCTTACCTCACTGAAACAAGCACGTTAGTCTAAACAACATCAAAATTGAGTCATTTGGTGAAGTTGAGATTTTTGATTTCAGAAGTGCTTATCTCACTGAAATAAGCATGTTCGTAAAAGCAGCACTAAAAATTCAGTCATTTGGTGCAGTTGAGATTTTTGACTTCTGAAGTGCTTATCGTACTGAAATAAGCATGCTCGTTAAAACAGCATTAAAAATTAAGTCATTTGGTGCAGTTGAGATTTTTGACTTCTGAAGTGCTTATCTCACTGAAATAAGCATGTTAGTCTCGCCAACATCAAAACTTGAGTCATTTGTTGAAGTTCAGATTTTGGTCTTCTGAAGTGCTTATCTGAGAGAAATAAGCATGTTCGTCAAAACAGCATAAAAAAATTAAGTCAATTCGTGACGTTCAGATTCTGGTCTCCTCAAGTGCCTAACTCGCTGAAATAAGCATTTTATTACAACCAGTATCAAAAGTTCAGTCTTTTGGTGAAGTTGAAATTTTAGCATTATGAAGCGCTTAGCTCGCTGATGTAAACATGTTAGTCAAAACAACATCAATAGTTGACTCATTTGGTGACGTTGAGATTTTGATCTTCT
>NW_025966195.1:51244-53987 GCF_021869965.1 Rhincodon typus
GTGTTTTGGTGAAATTGAGATTTGGGTCTTCTGATATGCTTATGTCGCTGAAATAAGTGCGTAAGTCAAAACTAAATCCAAAGTTGAGTCATTTGGAGAAGTTGAGGTTTTGATCTTCTGAAGTGCTTAACTCGCTGAAATAAGCATATTAGTCAAACGAACACAAAAATTAGTGTCATTTGGTGAAGTTCAGATTTTTGGCTTCTGAGGTGCTGAACTCGCTGAAATAAGGATTTTAATTTAACCAGCATCAAAAGTTAAGTCATCTGGTGAACGTGCGATTTTAGTCTTCTGATATGCTTGTTTCACTGAAATAAGCGCGTTAGTCAAAAACAACACCAAAAGTTGAGTCATTTGGCGAAGGTGAGATTTTTGATTTCTGAAGTGCTTATCTCACTGAAATAAGCATGTTGGTCAAATGAACATCAAAACTTGAGTCATTTGGTGAAGTTGAGATTTTGGTCTACTGAAGAGCTTAACTCGCTGAAATAAGAATTTTGTTCCAACCAGAATAAAAAGTTGAGTCATTTGGTGAAGTTGATATCTTAGCATTCTGAAGTGCTTAAATCGCTGAAATAAGCATGTTTTTCAAACCAACATCAAAACTTGAGTCTTTTGGTGAAGTTCAGATTTTGGTTTTCTGAAGTGCTTATCATATTGAAATAAGCATGTTAGTCAAAACAACATTAAAAATTAAGTCATTTGTTGACGTTGAGACATTTGACTTCTGAAGTGCTTAAATCACAGAAACAAGCATGTTACTCAAAACAACATCAACACTTGAGTACTTTGGTGACGTTCAGATTTTGGATTTCTGAAGTGCTAATCTTATTGACATAAGCATGTTGTCAAAACAGCATAAAAAGTTGAGGGTCTTTTTGAAGTTGAGACTTTGGACTTCTGCTATGCTTATCTGGCTGAAATAAGCACGTTAGTCAAAACAATATAAAAAGTTGAGTCATTTGGGGAAGTTGAGATTTTGATCTTCTACAGAGCATACCTCACTGAAATAAGCACGTTAATGAAAACAACATCAAAAGTTGAGTCATTGGTGGATTTTGAGATTTTGATCTTCTGAAGGGCTTTACTGACTGAAATAAGCATTTTAATTTAAATAGGATCAAAAGTTAGGTCATCTGGTAAAGTTGAGATTTTTGACTACTGAAGTGCTTATCTCACTCAAATATTCATGTTACTCAAAACAACATCAAAACTTGAGTCATTTGGTGAAGGTCAGATTTTGTTTTTCTGAAATGCTTATCTCACTGAAATAAACACGTTAGTCAAAACTTCATGAAAAATTAAGTCATTTGGTGAAGTTGAGATTTTTGACGTCTAAAGTGCTCATCTCACTCAAATAAGCACGTTAATCTCACCAACATCAAAACTTGAGTCGTTTGATGAAGTTCAGATTTTGGTCTTCTGAAGTGCTCATCTGAGTGAAATAAGCATGTTAATCAAAACAACATCAACATTTAAGTCATTTGGTGAAGCTGGGATTTTGATTTCCGAAATGCTTATCTCGATGAAATAAGCTTTTTAATCCAAACAGCATTAAAAAATAAATGATTTGGTGAAGCTGAGATGTTTGCCTTCTGAACTGCTTAACTCGCTCAAATAAGCATGTTATTCAAAACAACATCGAAAGTTGAGTCATTTGGTGAATTTGAGGTTTTTGATTTCTGAAGTGCGTACCTCACGGAAAGAAGCATGTTCGTCAAACCAACATCAAAACTTGAGTAATTTGGTGAAGTTGAGATTTTGGTCTACTGAAGAGCTTAACTCGCTGAAATAAGCATTTTATTTCAACCAGCATGAAAAGTTGAGACATTTGGTGAAGTTGAGATTTTTGACTTCTGAATTGCTTATCTCACTCAAATAAGCATGTTAGTCTGACCAACATCAAAACTTGAGTCATTTGTTGTAGATCAGATTTTGGTCTTCTGAACTGATTATCTGAGTGAAACAAGCATGTTAGTGAAAACAACATAAAAAATTAAGTCATTTGGTGAAGTTGAGACTTTAGCCTTCTGAAGTGCTTAACTCGCTGAAATAAACATGTTAGTCAAAATAACATCACAAATTGAGTCATCTCGTGAAGTTGAGATTTTGATCTCCTGAAGTGCTTGCCTCATGAAATAAGCATGTCATTCAAAACAACATCAAAAGCGAACTCATTTGGTGAATGACATAATGGTCGTCTGAAGTGCTTTTCTGAGTGAAATAAGCATGTTAGTCAAAACAGCATCAATAATTAAGTCAGATGGTGAAGTTGAGATTTTTGATTTCTGAATTGCTTATCTCACTCAAATAATCATGTTAGTCAAACCAACATTAAAACTTGATTCATTTGGTGAAGTTCAGATTTTGGTTTTCTGAAGTGCTTAACTCACTGAAATAAGCATGTTATTCAAAACAGCATGAAAAATTAAGTGATTTGGTGAAGTTGAAATTTTTGACTTCTGAAGTGCTTATCTGACTCAAATAAGCATGTTCGTCTAACCAACATCAAATTTTGAGTCATTTGGTGAAGTTTAGATTTTGGTCTTCTGAAGGGCTTATCTGAGTGAAATACGCATGTTCGTCAAAACAGCATCAACATTGAAGTCATTTGGTGAAGTTGAGACCTTTGATTTCTGAAATGCTTATCTCACGAAAATAAGCATTTTAGTCAAATCAGCATCAAAAGTTTGGTCCTTTGGTGAAATTCAGATTTTAGTCTTCTGATATGCTTATCTCGCTG
>NW_025966195.1:54487-55183 GCF_021869965.1 Rhincodon typus
AACATGCTTATTTGAGTCAGGTAAGCACTTGTGAGGACCAAAATCTGAACTTCTCCAAATGACTTAAGTTTTGATGGTGTTTAGATTAACATGCTTATTTGAGTCAGATAAGCACTTCAGCAGTCAAAAATTTCAACTTCACCAAATGGCTTTATTTTTCATGCTGTTTTCACGAACATGCTCATTTCAGTGACAGAAGCACTTCAGAGAACCAAAATCTGAACTTCACAAAATGACTGAAGTTTTGATGTTGGTTCGACGAACATGCTTATTTGAGTGAGACAAGCACTTCAGAATTCAAAAATCTCAACTACACCAAAGGACCTAATTTTGGACGCTGGTTGGACTAAAATGGTTATTTCAGTGAGATAAGCACTTCAGAATTCAAAAATCTCAACTTCGCCAAAGGACCTAATTTTGGACGCTGGTTGGACGAACATGCTTATTTCCCTCAGATAAGCACTTCAGAAGAACAATATCTCACTTAACCAAATGACTGTAGATTTGATGATGGTTTGACTCACATGCTTATTTGATTGACAGGAGCATTTCAGACGTCAACAATCTCAACTTCACCAAATGACTCAACTTCTGATGTTTTTACTAACATGCCTATTTCAGCGAGATAAACACATCAGATGACTAAAATCCCAACTTCACCAAAGGACATAACTTTTGATGCTGGTTTGACTAAAA
>NW_025966195.1:55683-56500 GCF_021869965.1 Rhincodon typus
AGCACTTCAGAAGTCAAAAATCTCAACTTCACTAAATGACTCAACTTCAGATGTTGTTTTGACTAACGTGGTTTTTTCAGCGAGATAAGCATATCAGAAGTGGAAAATCTCAACTTCACCAAAGGACTTAATTATTGATGCTGTTTTGACTAAAACACTTATTTAACTCAGATAAGCACATCGGAAGACCAAAATCTCAACTTCACCAAATGAGCTAGTGTTTGATGCTGGTTTGAATGACATTCTGATCTCTTTGAGATAAGCAATTCAGAAGTCAAAAATCTCACCTCCACCAAATGACTTAATTTTTCATGCTGTTTTGACTAACATGCTTATTTCAGTGAGACAAATACTTCAGAAGACCAAAATGTGAACTTCACCAAATGACGCAAGTTTTGATGTTGCCTTGACTAACATGATTATTTGACTGAGATAATCACTTCAGAAGTCATAAATCTCAACTTCACCAAAGGGTCTAACTTTGTACGCTGGTTGGACTAAAATGTTTATTTGAGTGAGATAAGCACTTCAGAAATCAAAAATCTCAACTTCACCGCCTGACTTATTTTTCATGCTGTTTTGACTAATATGCTTATTTCACTCAGATAAGCACTTCAGAAGACGAATATCTCACTTCACCAAATGACTCAAGTTTTGATGCTGGATGGAATAAAATGCTTATTTCAGCGAGTTAAGCTCCTCAGGAGACTAAAATCTGAACTTCACCAAATGACTCAAGTTTTGATGTTGTTTTGAATAACGTGCATATTTGAGTGAGATAAGAACTTCAGAAGACCAAAATCTGAACTTCACCAAA
>NW_025966196.1:0-4171 GCF_021869965.1 Rhincodon typus
GTCTCTCTGTCTCTCTGTCTCTCTGTCTCTCTGTCTCTCTGTCTCTCACTCAGAGGGTTGAGACACTCTGGTGCTCTCTGTACCAAGGCAGCAGCAGTGGAGGCACTGAATATCGTTACGACGGAAATCGATAAATTCTTGTTCGGCAGGGGTAATATGGAGAGGGTTATTGGGGGCAGATGGCAGTGTAGGACTGGAAAAGCAAATGGATCAGATCGAACAGGGGGAGTTGGCTCGAGGCACCGAGAGGGCTGTTTCTGCTCCTCTTCACGCGCAATAGAAAATTAATCACAAAATCTGGAATGGGGAGCTGGTCTCAGTGGCAGTTTGACCATGGAACAGTCATCGAGTGCTAGAAGAGTTAATCGGGTTTACTTATTCTCCCTATAGGGAAGGGGAAGCTGTCGTCCTTACCTGGTCCGGTCTCCACGTGACTCCAGACCAACAGTGATGTGGCTGACACTGGAATGGGCACTCCGTTACAAGGACAAGCAGGGTCAGGCGACAAACCCAGGCCACAGCAGTGACACCAATAACCCGAGGGTCAACGTTTTAACCCAAGACGGTCCCTGCACACCGGTGGAGCCTAGTCCCCGTGCCACTCCCCCCCCTCCCCTCCCAGAGTTGAAAAGCAGAATAGTGCGCCCAGGTTTTGAGGGTGGAAGCGAACGGGATCATAGACCCACGACGCAGGTACAAAACGCAGCCCTGCCCCACTCCAGGCCCCGCGCTTACCGAAGCCACTTCGTTTCCCGCCCCGTCAGCCTGCAGCTCGGATGTCTGTTCCACCGCCACCTCGGCCTCCAGGATTTTCTCCACAGGCATTTCATCGTTGGCCCCGCTGGTGGACTCCACCTCTTCGCCCCTCTCTCTGCTCCTCTGCCTCTCCTCCTGGACGGCTGCGGAAAGGAGCAGAGCTATCGCATTGGATAGGAATACACAGCGAATGAGTTAGGCCAACGTGCTGAAGTCCAGAGGAACGGGGTGGTGAGGAAGTCGGGGGGGGGGCGGTGGGGAAGAGGAGGGGGGGGCGGAAGGGGGGGCGGGGGAGGAGGATAAGAGGGATGGGGGCCGACAGATGGGGGAGCAAGAGAGATGTGGGGCAAGCGAGAAAGGTTGGGGTGGTGGGAAGACAGAGAGAACGCGAGGGTGAACACGGGAGGAGTGAGGCGGGTGGGAGAGGGGGGAAAGAGGTCAGCAAGTAGTGGGAGTTGGCAAGGGGCGGGGGGGAGGTGGGGGAGAGACAGCGGCGATGTGTTACCAGTGGGAGGAGAGGCAAAAGCAAGCTCGATTTGTCACTGTAAGGGGTAAGCTCACGCATTGGGAGGCGGTGCGGCTGTCGGGAGGGTGTGAGCAGGAAGTTGCGGCAGCGGGCGGGGGTGGGTTTTGGGATAGAGTACGGGTAATCAAACCTTGCCCCCGCTTCGGTACCTTCCCCGTCAGGGGGCAGAGCTAACCTTCTCGCTTCATGCCTGTGGCCAGGCACTTCTGGTAGCGGCAGTACTGGCAGCGGTTCCGTTGGCGTTTGTCGATCGTGCAGTCCTTACTGTCGCGGCAGGTGTAGGACAGATCCTTTCGCACTGTCCGCTTGAAGAAGCCTTTGCAACCCTCGCAGCTATAGACACCATAGTGTTTGCCTGTGTACAACACACATGACACAAGGTGGAAGTTAGACTTTCCTACGGGTTCCGAGCACAAGGCGCAATGATAAATGTCTTAAATCCTGAAGCACTCCCCCTGACATCTAAATAATGACCTAGCTCTGGGGGCATTTTAAACCCTTCATGAGCTCTAACGGATGTTGACTCCTCAGCTTGTTAAAACTCGTCCAAGTCTGACCGCTGACAAACTATTATTGAGCCAACAGGGCGGAAACATATGAAACATGTTTCGAATTAGACTCACTGGTTTGCCCTGTATGACCTGCACGTTTTAACCTAAACGATAGAAAGCAGACAAACCACGCCCTCTGTAATTCAGTGGGATGGCTGGTTGGTCTTCTAACATTCAACGGCTGCAATTGAACCGACTTGGACTTTAAACAGACTACATAATGACGGACTATTTCTTAAACCGTAAAGGCTCTGGAAATCGGAAGCACAAACGGTCTTGGGAGTCCTAGTTGAGGATTCTCTTAAGGTGAATATGCAGGTTCAGTTGGCAGTTAGGAAGACAAATGCAATGTTTTCATTCATTTCAAAAGGGGCAGAAACGAGAGCAAAGATGAGGCTGTATAAGGCTCTGCTCAGATCACATTTGGAATATTGTGGGCAGTTTTAGGCCTCATACCGGAGGAAGATGTGCTGGCCTTGGAAGGGGTTCAGAAGAGGTTTACTTAGCTGCCTGTCTCATAGAACCTTGTTGATCACAAATCTGCCTGAGTCAGCTTTGAATATATTGAAAGGCAGCCTGCACTGCTCTATGAAGAGAACTCCAAGGCCCTGAGAAGAAATTTCTCCTCAGCTCCATCAAAGACAGCAGGCTGCTTATTTCAAAACTGCGTCCCCCTTGTTTAAGACTCCATGAGAGGCCTCAAGCATCCACCCCATCAGCCCCTTACATGTTTCATTACATGTTACATGTAAGATCGCTTTTCATCCTGTTAAACTACAATGAGTACCAAGATGAGTACTTTCCTCTCGATGCAATGCTTCATCCCAAGAATCGGTCTACTGAACATTCTCTAAGCTGCTTCCTGTGTATCAGTCTCATCTCTGTCTGCTTACAACTGCGAGCAAGTTAAGTGTCTGTCACCTCACCCTACAACAGCAAGGAACTAGTGACACAGTGGGTGCAAATCGCAAGCCGACGACGGAGAGTCACATCCGACAGTGAAACAATACCACGTTGCCAGTGTTTTCAAAAAATATATTGTTCACGGGATTTGGGCATTGCTGGCTTGGCCGGTACTTATAACCCATCCCAACTTGCCTTGGAAAATTCTGCACAACTGCAGAATCAGCTCACTGCATTCGTATTCAATTCCCTTTTGTGATAGAATGGGTCAGCACGGTGGCTCAGTGGTTAGCACTGTTGCCTCACAGCGCCAGTGACCTGGGTTCGATTCCACCTTTGGGCGACCGTCTGTGTGGAGATCGCACATTCTCCCCGTGTCTATGTGGGTTTCCTCCCAGAGTCCAAAGATGTGCAGGTTAGGTGGAATGGCTATGCTAAATTGCCCATAGTGCCCAAGGATGTGTAGGCTAGGTGCATGAGCTATGGGAGATGCAGGGTTACAGCGATAGGGCAGGGGGGTGGTTGTGTGTGGGATTCTCTTTGAACAGTTGGTTATAGACTTGATGGGCTGAATAGCCTGCTTCCACACTGTACGACTCTATTAAATGATTGCTGCCTTCTTTAACTGCTTGGGGTGGAGAGACAGCCAGCCACAGTGCTGTTAGGAAGAGAGTTCCAGGATTTTGATCTAGAGACAGTGAAGGAATGGTAATATAGTTTCAAATGATGAGGGGGATGTGGCTGGGGGGGGGGGGGAGTGACTAGATGGGCTGAATGGCCTGAAGAAAGAATAAACAAAAGGGGCAGCATGGTGGCTCAGTAGTTAGCACTGCTGCCTCACAGCGCCAGGGACCCGGGTTCGATTCCCCCGTTGGGCGACCGTCTGTGTGGAGTTTGCACATTCTCCCCGTGTCTGCGTGGGTTTCCTCTGATTTCCTCCCACAGTCCAAAGATGTGCAGGTTAGGGTGGATTGGCCATGCTAAATTGCCCATAGTGTTCAGGGATGTGTAGAATGGGTGGGATGCTCCGAGGGTCAGTGTGGACTTGTTGGACCAAAGAGCCTGTTTCCACACTGTAGGGATTCTATGATTCTTTCAGATGATGCTCACACTCATCTGCAGCCCTCATCCTTTCAGGTGGCAGAGGTACTGTCGAAGCAGCCTGGGTAAGTTACTGCAGGGCAAGTGCTGGTACACACTGTCGCCACTCCACATCAGTGACAAACGGAGCGATTGTCAAATGTACTGGATGTGGTGCCAGCCGAGAGGGCTGTATTATGCCGGATAGGGGTCGAGCTTCCAACATGTTACTGCTATCCAGGTGTGACAAAACAGAGGTCAACCACAACCCCCCACCCCTCTGTTAAATAAAATCGAAACATCCAGAGAAGCTTAAAAGGAAGTGTGAAAAGTGGTATAATCTGCCTCTCACCAC
>NW_025966196.1:4271-27981 GCF_021869965.1 Rhincodon typus
TCACTCTATAATCAACAAGTAACAATTTATTTATCTAACTCTAACAGGTAACAAATTAACAGAACTACTAACAAATCGAACAATTCACCACCAACTATTCTTCCTTAATAAAATAAAACTCTAATGGTATGCTATTCCAATACATACAAGTCCCACTTATATAAAACAAACTAATAAAAATTAAAGTTTAATCCCTCTAAATCACTGACAGAAGAAATCTCCCAGAATATTCTTTGCCTTCTCAGTTATCCTTCAGTACGAATGCCTTCCTGTGTCAAATTCCTGTGCCAGGAGTACAAGCTAAAAGTGCCATACTACCTTTATTTAGATGAGATCTTACTCAGATCTTAGAGATTTCTGTGAAAGCCAGTGAATTTTCTCTTTTTTTAAAAAAGAGCTGATGGCTGTTAAGGCTGTTCTCTTAACAGATGGCAGTTTGCTCTCACCCTGATTTTCAAATGTCCTCTTCTTTTATACCCTTGATGACCTAATAATTTCTTACAAGTGAAGTGGCCTAAACTTGTCAAAACCATCAGCTTAAAATTTAATTGGGCTTTGGTATCTAGGACCTGGTTTAAATTAATTGGCTAAATTCAAAAACCTGTTGTTAAAAATGCTGCTTTGCCTGCTAACAATATAGCCTTTTGATACACAATTTCAATTTCAAGAACTCTCTGTACATCTGCTGCTGCCTGCAAACTTTTTTTTTAAATCTCCAAGCCTAAAAAACACACCTTTTAAAAGGGACCATGCACTCTTCTCCCCTATCATTTTACAAACAAATCCTGACGTCCTGCCTTCCAATCCATAAGTACTGTACCAACTTTGCAAATGGAGGATACTCCATCACACTCCTGACTTATGCCTTGCAGATGGTGGACAGGCTTTGGGGAGTCAGGTGGTGTGTTCCCTTCTAGTCAGTTCCCAGCCTCTGACATGCATCAACAAAAACCTGGTCATTTGGACATGGGTTGCTTCAGTGCCCGAAGAGTTGTGAATGGTGCTGAACATTGTGCAATCACCAGCAAACATACTGAAGTAGCTGAAGATGGTTTGCCCGAAGGCATCACCCTGAGGAACTGCTGCAGAGATGTCCTCAGACTGTGATGATCAAACCCCAACAACCGTCCTCCTATGTGCCAGGCAGGACTCCAAATGGCAAGAGTTCTCCCCCATTCACATTGACTCCAACTGGTATTGCCAGGGCTCCCTGACACCATCACTACACCACTGTTGTAACCCACAGCTCTTCAGAGAAATTCATTCACAGGAAAACAGGGAAGTGCGTCAATCTCACTTGTAATCTAACAAAGATTCTGACACACACAGTAACATCAAAAACATTCCCACATTAGATCCAGAGGGACCGAGCGCAAGAGCATGCGGTGGGGGAGACAGACAAGCAAAGTCAGGAAGCCACACAACACTGACACATGCATGCACTTCTCAGAAGACAACAGGAGTAAAAACCCAGGCTGACTGATGGGATTTCGAGATTTAATTCTACTATCTGAGCATACTTCAAAGAGATGATTGAATGCAGCAGAGTCCAGAAACAAAAGCGTCTTCAACAAGCGAGGCAGTTGCTGTTCACCCCAGTATTTACAACAGCACAGGTAACACCCTCAATCCAGTCTTGAACCTCTCCCTGTTACTAACATTCTATTTAAACCAGCCAAATCTCCATGCATGCTTTACCTGAAGACCGGTCTCCACAAATGGCACAGATGCGCCTCAGTGACAAGGTGGCAGAGCCAGCTGGGTAAGAAACAGCCTGGTTCGTGCCCAGCGATGACTGAACGTCATCAGAACTGCTGACGGTGTGGAAACTTGACATGCTGACTGTGGAGTTTATCTGAAAACGAAAGGAACAAACATTGCCATTACTCTCCAGTCTGGACAGAGTGGTCTAAAACTCTGCTGGGGGTTAGATGATTTATTTCAGCGATGGACCTGGACAGGGATATAGCTGGGGGGATGCATGGAGAACAGGATGTTCATTTCTTGGCAAGTCCGATCTGATCAGACAAGGCATCGCCATGGATGGAGCAATGGGGGAGGGGACCCCCAATCTACAAGGTAATTTGGCAAAATATGGGAAGATATCCCTTTTGTTTGCAGAGAACAGGTCCATGCATTTGACAGGCCTTTCGGTAATCGGCACCCCTTTGCTCCTGTGGTTTAAATTGCCCTGCAGTTTAAATTGTTGTGACCATTTAAAATTTGGCATTTTTGCGTGGATCCTGATGAAGGGAGATGACAAACTTTAGCAGCATATCTGTCTTCCAGCAATGATCAAGTTCTGTCCCATTAAAGCACTGTTTATACCAATGTCAGACCTTACCTGCTCTGCTCCTCGACTCAGAGTCATACAGCACGGAAACAGACCCTTCGACCTAATTTGCCCACACCAACCAGGTTTCCCAAACTAAACTGGTCCCACCTGCCTGTGTTTGGCCCATAACCCTCTAAAACCTTCCCAATTCTGTCCAAATGTTTTTAACTGTTGTAACTGTACCTGTATCCACCACTTGCTCTGGCAGTTCATTCCACATACGAACCACCCTCTGTGTGAAAAGGTTGTCCCTCAGGTCCCTTTTAAATCTTTCCCCTCTCACCTAAAACCTGCACCCTCTTGTTTTAAACTCCCCTATCCTGGGGAAAAGATCTCGGCTATTCACCTTATCTATGCTGCTCATGATTTTATAAACCTCTGTAAAGATCATCCCCTAATGCTCCAGGGAAAGAAATCCCAGTCTATCCAGCCTCTCCTTTATACCTCAAACCCTCCATTCCCTGTAACATCCTTCCTATAGCTCCATCCACCACAACCCAGAAATCACTGGGTCATGTCCCTCCATGCTCCTGGCTTAGCCAGCTTTCCACCTTCCCAATGCCAAGCAGGGTTGCGGGGAGACAGAGGATACTCTTCCTACTTACCTGTGGGCTGTTCACAGGCCGATAGCCCAGGGACGGTGTTGAAGTGGAGCTCAAGGAAGAGCTGATGACTGAGAAGTGCGCGCCAACGCTGCTGACGGGAGAACTAACCGAAGACGAGACGCCTGGCCCGACGACAGAGGAATGGAGGGGTGGAGAGCTGTTCATTGTTCGCCGCCGTTGTGGGGAATTGACCGAAGAGCTGTCAGGACTCCCGCAATCTGCGTGGCCAAGAAAAATGGTATCAACTTTTAAAGTGAGGGGAGAGATGTGCAAGAACATGTCAACCCGCCTTCGCTGCAGGAAAAAACCCAGACCAGCAGTCTACACACATACACAAACTGGGCATCATTACTCACAGCCCATATCCCGTACGGATTCTGTCACTATTACACACTGTCCCCCGCACACAGATTGTCACTGTTGTTGGGAAGTCAGGTCGAGTATTTGATGTCTGTAAAATGATAAGGGGGAAAAGTGCGTCGCCCATCTTAAAAAAAAAAAAATGACATTTTTTTTCTAGGTTTGGAGATGGAAAGAAATGGGCAGGTGCACAGAGAGCTCCTGAAATTGAAACATCATATCAGAAGGCTGTATGGTTAACAACCCAGGCAGTGGTTTGTTTTCTTGCTAAGGAGATTGAAAATCAGCCAATTAATTTGAACTTTAAGTGACAGGCACTTAAAAGCTCAAAACCAATTAAATTTAAATCTATGGTTTTGACAACCTAGGACCAATCCTAATGGAAGAAATTGATAAGTCATCAAGGCTATAAAAGAATAAAGCATTCAAAAAGTGGTGGGAGAGCAACTGCCATCTGTTAGAGTTAACAATCGGCAGCCCTAAAGAGAAAATCACTGATTCTCACAAAATGCTCTAAGTGCTCTGAAAACCGTCACCTGACTAAAGATCCAGCAGCATTCTTAGCTAATATTCCTGACAGAAGAATCTGATGGTGAAAGGCATTCCTGACTGAAGAACAGCGGAGAAGGCAGTGAACATTCCGGAAGATGTATCCTGGCTGTAGTTTTGAGAGACTAAGTTTCTTGAATTTAATTTGGTTTATATCAGTGGGACTTGTATTTATTGGAACAGCATACCATTAGAATTTTGTTTTATTTGGGAATAGTTAGTAATTAAGAGGGGGAATTGTTTAGTTTGTTCATTTGTTGTTAATTTGCTCACTGTTAGATAAATAAATAAATAAATTGTTACTTGTTGATTATAGTGAGAGCATCATTTCATTTAACTTCCACTTTATAACAGTGTCTCAGTTTTTGTTATTCAGAGGGGGTTGACCCCTGCGACAGTGTTGTGAAGCAGCCCGTTCTCTCTCCCTCGGCCCCACACATAGTCTGTCACTATTGCAGCCTGTTTCCCATCCCCCCGCCCCAGTACAGTCTGTCGCACCTCATTTCCCCCCACTCCCCAAATCCCCTGCACACAGCTTATTACACACACACACACATTATAAAACAGTGATTACTGAACACAGTTGTTTAAATAGGACATAAACCATGGTTGCAGACACCAGAAAGATGGCATGAGATTCCTGGAGACACACGCCACCCACAGTGTTGGCAGAATGCTCTGCAGACACACTATAAATGGAAACTTCCCTCTTGCTTTCTTAACGGTTAACTGCTTGCATCACGTGCCAGGTTTTAGAGGGGAAGTGATTCACCTCACCACATTAAAACCAATTTAACAGTGAAATGTCTGCACGCTAACCAGAGCCTCCACACACGCACTTCCCAGTCTCTTTACCAACACCTGAAGTCATTCAGCAAACTTGCGTGAATTGCATTTTCAATCACAAACCAGCATAAAATACTAAATTCAATGCAATCTCTTCACGTATAAATGGATCCTAGAACAGTTCAGAGGGAGATTTACTGTCTCTAACCCGGTGCTGTCCCTCTGTTGGGGGTGTCTGATGAGGACAGTGTAATGGAAGTTTTACTTTCAGTCTAAAGGAGTATAGAGCACTTTAGTCAGTATGTATTCCCATGCTGTACCTGTGCTTGGAGTGTTTGACAGAGACGGTAGCGAGGGAGCTTTACTTTCAGTTTAAAAGAACAGAGGAAGCTTTAGTTTTGGGTTCAGGAGTTGCTAGAGGAAGCCTTATTTTCAGTCTGAAACAGTACAGGGGGCACTGGCCTGGATTACATCTGAGGCAGGGACGTGACCCATGGAAAGGTGTGCAACACCTCTGGGACTGCAAAAAAGCCCACATTCTCACCAAGCCCACCCGAGACTGCTGTGTATACAAGTCGCAATTTCAAAGGTTAGCCACAGCCGTAAAGTAGGAAAGCTCGCAGTCCGACCGACCGTATGCAGAAAGCTGGCACAAACGGTAACGTGATGATAATCACGCTTTTTTTTAAAAAGTGCTGTCGAATGTGGAATCAAGAAGCGTTCCCTTCTCTTCTCCTAAATAATGCCATGGGATAATTTACGTTGATCTAAGAGGGCAAACACAGGCTTTAGTTTACGGTCTGAGTGACAGTACCTCAGACAGTGTAGCTCTCCAAGTGCACTGCATTGACATCCACTCAAGTTTCCATGCCATGTTGGCTCAGGGGGACAGTGTTTACGGATTGTCATTTATTATCTATCCCTGACTGCCCTTGAGGAGGGGGTGGTGTGCTGCCTCCTTGAACCACCATGCTGTACGTACACTCACAAACCCATTCGGGAGGGAGTTAAGACCTAGCCACACTGAAGTGACGGCGATATATTTCCCCGTTCCTACATTTGACTCCCTTGTGCTTCTAGGTGGAAGTGGCTGCAGCTTCAGAAATTGGAGTCGAAGGAGCCTTGGTGAGTCGTTGAGGTGCAGCTTGGAGGTGAATGTCGTTGGTGGTGTCTAGGGGTACCAGTCAGGAGAGCTGCTTTTGAGCTTCTCAAACGTTGTCAGAGCTGCAGGGGCATCGCTAGCTGTGGCCCAACTGGCGTGCAAACATGTTGAAATCACCTGCCTTACACACAGCAACCCAGCTCAGGAAGAGAGGCTTTATTCAGTCGCTGCAAAGTCCATTTCTTCTCACACATTCCTGCACACATAACAATTACAGCTTTTTCTTCCCATGGGCTGTCGTGGGCACAGCTCAAGGGGCTTTTTCTTATGTGTAAAATACAGCAGGTGACAAAAATAGCGTGTGATTGGAACAGAGAACATCCTGAATACTCCAGTCGGAGTGCATTCGAAGAAACCACAGGGGGTCAGTGCACATACAAACAGGGTGACAGGAGGAGGAAAAACAGAGTGTGTGGGGGTCGGACCTTAAACAATGCTGCCTGCAAGCTGCTCAGCACCAGCAACAGTAAACCACACTCCCACACTCAGGCAACCTCCGTTCAAACGCTGCAGGCTATGGCCACTTGAGCCAATCGCAAGTTACAATGTGCAGTTATTAAGATCCAAACCACAACTTCTCCAAACTATTAAAACACTGCAGAAGGACAGCTCGACGTGGGGCCACAGTATCAGCAGAGGATGCAACAGCAGTAATGTTACCGGGCTAGAAATCCAGAGGCTCCAGGTTCAAATCCAACTTGTGTGATAAGGCTGAAACTAACGGGAGTCTCAGTCACGGGAACCATGACGACGGCCACTGTTTGGCGTAAAAATCCATCAGGATCACCGCTGCTCTTTAGGGAAGGAAATCTGCCGAATTTCGCTCGTAACTTCTCTCTGAGTTACCGAATTCACGGGCAATCGGGGATGCGCAATAAAAGCAGGCCTGCCCAGCGACCCACACGGCCTCTGTGAAGGATTAAGGGCAGTAATGCACTGGAACGACAGTGGGGGAGGTGGTTTCGAGCAAGGTGGGAACCTCAACTAATTGGCCGGGAGCAGAGTCTGCTCATGCCAGCCACGGGCCAATCACCCCTTGGCCTTTGACTGGCATCAACGCGGACCCTTCCCATGGCCCAGCCTTTGTGGTCGGTGTTTCCAACTATTTCCCTACCGCCACCCCACAGCCGGGAGGCTATGACCTAGTGGTATTATTGCTGGACTGTTAATCCAGAGACCCAGATAACATTCTGGGGACCTGGGTTCAAATCCCACCATGGCAGATTTGAATTCAATAAAATATCTGGAATTAAGAACCTAATGATGACCACGAACCCATTGTCGATTGTCAAGATAAGCCCATCTGGTTCACTAATGTCCTTTAAGGAAGGAAACTGCCATCCTTATCTGGTCTGGCCTACATGTGGCTCCAGACCCACAGCAATGTGGTTGACTCTGAACTGCCCTCTGGGCAATTAGGGATGGGCAATAAATGCTGCCTGGTCAGCGATGCCCTCATCCTGTGAATGAATAGAGACAAAAAACCACTGCAGACTCCCAACCCTTTTCCAATTCCCCTGCCCTTTTGAAGATGCTGGGTGTAGGCCTTCCACCAGCTTTACCGATCCACACCAGGCCATTCTGCGCAGCTCGAGCATACAGAGAATGCGCTGGCATACTACACAGCCATGGGAACATCTGACAGTCACACAGGCTTTGTCTCTCTTCCCCTCCGGTCTCGGTTCCGCGTCTATCCCTCGGCCAGCATCACTAAAACAGAGTATCGATGATTGTTCAGTAGGGTAGAACATAAGCATCGCTGAAAATAAAGAGGTTTCCTGTCAAAAATGTTCATCTTGCACTTGTCGGGACAGAGTTGCAAGAATACCAGATCCCAAAGTGAATGACAATTTACACTGCACGGGAAGAGAGCGCTGGACTGGTTGGCAAATACCTGATGGAGGGTGCTCATGGAAAATGCACCAGGGAGCAGTTGACTGCTAAATGTTTCAATTCAAAGCAGTCAAGTTGACTGTGACAGGTCAAGGGATGGCAATATCGTCATCATTGTGCCATTGCCTGTCGGAGGCCCACTCAAGAGTAAATTTGCTGTCTTGCTTTTTGCATTGCAAAGAACTTCAGGACATCCTTTTAGGGTGGGGGTGGGGTGGAGAGGTGCTGAGAGGCAAGGTGCCACATTGCTCTTACTCTGGACTGGAGCCAAGGCCGCCACACGTTAACCAGCAATGCCATCTGCAACAGTGAGAAGCGGGCCAGCACCAGCTAACCACAATGCCCTCACTATGAACTCTGCAACCCGAGCTGAGGCAGGCCACTCACAGCTCTGTGCTGCAGGTGCAAACGCCTTGCCAAGTGACACAAAGACAGCTGAAAACACAGCGAAACGCAGCAAATGCATTTAGGGAGGCGGTGGGGGGGGCGCTGAGCAATGGGTGTGAATGCAGCTCACTCTTTGTCGGTTGTGACAGTGGGGGTGCTGCTGGGGAGGGGTTTGTGGGGGTGACACACTTCCTTTTCAGCTGTTCAAAGTCAACGTTTAGTATTCACATGTCACAGACAGCAAATCTCCCTCTACCCTCGCTCAGCCGTGACTTACAAAACGAGAGGAGTAGGCTGTTCGGCCCCTCGAACCTGCTCCACCAATTGCAGTCTCGACTCCACTTGCTTTCCTGTCCTTCGGCTACCGCTGACTCCTCTGTCAATTTGTCAAACTCAAGACTTAAATGCACGTGACAACCTGGCCTCCGCTGCTTCTTGGGCAAGAGATAGCCACAGGAAAATAAGCCTGAGAAAATAAAAACCTCCGTCCTAAATGGGAGGACTATTTTAACTCTGCATCCCCTAGGTCTAATCTTTCCTATAAAAGGAAACATTCCTGGCAGTATCCACCCTGTCAAGCTGCCTCACGATTGTCTCTCGCTCATTAAGATCACCCTCCCATTCTTCTGAACTCTATGGGATACAAACCTAGCCTGCCCCACATTTTCTCATGAGATAGTGGTGCGGGGAGCAGTTATCAGTTCAGCAAATACATTCTCTGAACTGCTTCCAGTGCAATTACACCCTTCCTTAAACAAAGATCCACAGAAGAACAGGCTGAACTAGCGCAGTGATAGTAGGAACTGCAGATGCTGGAGAATCCGAGACAACAAGGTGCAGGGCTGGATGAACACAGCAGGCCAAGCAGCATCATAGGAGCAGAGAGGCTGACGTTTCGGGCCTAGACCCTTCATCAGAAAAGGGGGAGGGGAAGGGGCAGTATTCCCTTCCCCCACCCCTCCAGCTCTTCAAAGACTGGCATTCCCAATTCCAACAAACCAACAGCTACAGAAACAGGCCATTCAGCCCAACAGTCGGTGTCTGCAGTTGACGTGAGCCTCTCTTCCACCCTTTGTCACCTAACCCTTATACCTCGGCAGCATTTCTCCTTGTGTGTTCGCTCTCGTTTCCCCCGAAACGCCTTGACGTTGGTTCTGTCAGTCACACCCTGTTGTGGCAAGTCGCACGTTCTAACCACCGTCTGGCTAAGGCTTCTTATACCACCTCCACTCAATCCCTCCCCACCCACCGAACCCCAGCACCCACCCGCTGCCCCCCTTGGATTTATTGCTGACCGTCTGATATTTACAGCCACTTGGTCCCATCTCCCTCAAAACGGACACATCTCTGGGGTCAGCCTGATCAGAAGTCGTTTTAAAATATCAGAAGCCTTGGACAGTTTGGCCCCTCTGGGCTTTCTCTCCCCCCAGAAGTGAAAGAGCCACAGGCCACCTGGTCCTTTGCTTGGTCAGCGAGCGGCGGTTCAGAATCCGTTTGGGGAATGAGCAGAGATGTTTCACCCTCAGAACGAGGAGCAGACAGAAGAGACGTTCAGCCCATGTCAGCTGGACGTACGTGAACAATCAGATGCCAACAAACGCCGTTCAGCACAAGGCGAGAGATCACAATCTCACCCAGCTGAGCCCCAGAGTCAGCAAGATCTGTGTCACTTCCGCTCCTGTACCACAAGCTCAGCAAATGTCTTGGAGGGTGGGGGGAGTTGGTGGAGAGAGGAGAGGAGAGGAGAGAGGAGAGGAGAGGAGAGGAGAGGAGATGGTGCGGGCAGGGAGAGAAAAAGAGACAGAGACAGAGACTGTCAGCAGTCACAGAGCAGTCCACAATGGACTGTGCTTCAAACAAGTGACTGCCTTAAAACTCGCTAGCTTCCCTCGAAATGGCATACGAGCCGGGAGGTTGGGGGTGGGGGCGGCTGCAGGAGAGTCAATGGAGGTGTTGAAGATCCAAAGCCCACAGCTGACAGCGAGGTTAAAGCTGGGCCCTGTTAAGGAGGATCAGTAATCGGCAGTCCCACCTACAAAGACAGTCGGCGAGAGAACCACAGGTGAGGAGATTCCCAACCAGACTGTAGCACCTCGTCCAAACCTACTCGGGGGGTAATTAGGGACGGGAAGTCAATGCCGGGTACTCCAACATCCTGCGGGCAAATTGATGATGAAACTTTCCCTTCCAACAAGGCAGCGGCCTGAACAATGTGGCAAATTTGGTCATTAGCTCTCAAAAGGGAATTGAATATCAGGGAGGAGATGGCCGACAGGTATTATCGCTAGACTGATAATCCAGAGACCCAGATAACATTCTGGGGATCCGGGTTCGAATCCTGCCACGGCAGATGGTGGAATATGAATTCAATAAAAACAAAAATCTGGAGTTAGGAACCTAATGATGACCATGAATCCATTGTCGATTGTCAGGAAAAACCAATCTGGTTCACTAATGTCCTTTAGGGAAGGGAACTGCCATCCTTACCTGGTCTGGTCTACATGTGACTCCAGACCCACAGCAATGTGGTTGACTCTGAACGGCCGTCTGGGCAATAAATGCTGCCCTGGTCAGCGATGCCCTCATCCCATTAATGAATAAAGAAGAAGAAAAAAAATGAACAACTATGTGAAGGGGAATGAACTTGGAGGGCTGTGGTGGACTGCGCAAGGAAGTTGGGGCTGAATGAAGTGCCCCTTCAGAGGGCTAACAGAGGCACGGCAGAGCCGAGCAGCCTCCACCCGTGGTGTTTTCAAACCTCTCGAACCCCGACATGCATTTGCAGCTTCCTACACATGAGCAGCGAGGCTCAGAGGTGGTGTCAGCTGGTGTGTGTGCGCGTGCGCGCACCGTTAAGGACGGTGCAGAAATAATCATAGACCGAGTGGCAGCCTCCAAAATGGCACGCTGGAAACGGGAAGGGCTGGGCTGGGCTGGGCTGTTTGTTCAGGCAGACGGTCTGTCAGACAGCCGAGTAAAGGGGGAGCTGGTGAGAAGGTGAGGATGCTGGGCTCAATCCCAGTGTCACTGAAATGTAGGACCCCGTTCAGTGCATTGACTCCGCACAGATCCCTCCAAACAAGCCGCTCACCCACTGCCCATCTCCTGCCTTCTGCCTGTTACTCAGCATGCTGTTCCTTTTCGGATAACAGTCCCCTTGGGGGATGTCGTCATTGAAGCTGCCCCCACTGAACTCCCAGATGCTGTACTCCAGATCTCCACCCCCCAACCACCCGCTGTGAGAGAAACAAAAGGCAAACCTCACAGTAATTTCATTTCCTTTCCCCAGTACTTCAAATCCATGCCTACCCTTGTTTGACCCTGTCACATTTCTCTCTGCCTACACTGTGCAGGTACCTCATGACTGTGAATGCCTGCGTCAGATCTCCTCTCAGGCTTGCTTCCTCTCAGGACAACAGCCCTAACTTCACCAATATCTCTCTTCGCAACCGAAGCTCCTCATCCCTGAAGCAATTCTCGTCCATCTATCAAAAGAGGGACATTTATCATAGAACGACTGTAGCACATGCAAAGGCCATTCAGCCCGACAGTAACCACTCCTGATACCAGCTGTTAATTTCAGATGGCATTCACTTACACTTCAACAGCGACCATCATGGGCTTTGAACCCTCCTTCCCCAGGGTGTTAGCCTGGACTTGTGGAATACATTATTGTACACTACGCCATCTCCTCCTCATTTGTCAGCTGCCCAAGTCATTCTGAATTTTGTTAGTTTCAGCAGAATGAGAATCTTTCATAATCTTGTAAAGGAGTATGTTCCAACTTATAGTGAAACCCACTACTTTCTCAATGGAGCTTTGTGCAACTTAGCAAGGGACAGACAAAGCAATCTCCTCAGAGGACAAAAAGAGACCTTTCAGCCCAACTCGTCTGTGCTGACCAGGTTTCCCAAACTGAACTAGTCCCGTTTGCCTGGGCTTAGCCCATATCCCTCTAAACCTTTCCTATTCATGTAACTGTCCAAATGTCTTTTAAACATTGTGACTGCACCTAACACTTCATCTGGAAGCACATTCCATACATGAATCACTATCTGCGTTACCTCACGTCCTTTGCAAATCTTTTTCTCCTCTCACCTTAAAATATGGCCCCTAGTTTTGAAATGCCCCACCCTAGGGAAAAGACACCTGCCACTCACCCTATCTATACCCCTCATGATTTTATAAACCTCTTTAAGGCCACTCCCTAACCTCCTCTGCTCCAGTGAAAAAAGTCTCAGCCTATCCAGCCTCTCCTTGCAACTCAAACCCTCTATTCCTGGAAAATCTCTTCTGAACCCTCTCCAGTTTAATAATACCCTTCCTTTGCAGGGCGACCAAAACTGGACGCAGTATTCCAGAAGAGGCCTCACCAATATCCTGTACAACCTCAACATGATGGCCCAGCTCCTATACTCAAAGGTCTGAGCAATGAAGGCAAGCGTGTTAAACAACTTCTTAACCACCCTGTCTAGCTGTGACGCAAATTTCCAAGAATTATGTACCTGAACCCCTAGATCTCTGTTCTACAACCAGGGCCCTACCACCAGGAAAAGTTGAAAAACACAGGAGGCGGGAGAGGGTGAGCGCGCAGTGGGGTGGAGTAGAAGGATCTTCAGGTTAGACAAGAATAGCTGTGCAGCATTGGCTTGGACCAAATGGACCACATGGTCTGCTCCTCTGCTGTAAATTCGATCTAAAAACTAGATTACTGGGTAAATTATAAAAAAGTTATATTAATCTGTGGGAGGGAATTTAGGGTGTGTTAATTGCATAAGCTGCGTGCCTGGCTTTAAAATAGTACAGCACCCACCAAAACTACAAACACACAGACGTTGCCGAGAGCTTTTCTCCATAATTGAATTATTCAAAGCCCCTGCACCACCCACCTCCTCACCCCCAATGAGGTATATTTGTGATATACCAGATCAAACACCCTCAAAACATATGCAGAAGGTAGTCTAGACCCTAACTTTTTCTTATTTAAAAAGTAGAGTTCTAGATGCAATTCAATTGGTCAAACTACTCAACATTAAGCAAAACACTCTTTAGTTTTACACTGCAGTTAAAATAGACAAAACTAAAAATAAAGAATGGCTTAACTGCAACTCTATCGAAATGCTTAACGGAATAATTGATATATTTGCTACTAATAATTAACTGCTCCAATATAGTAACATCCCATAAACACATCCTTGGCACAAGGCAAATTTTAGCAAAATAGACTATCTTAAGGGCAGAGATAGTAAGAACTGCCAATGCTGGCCTGCTGTGTTCCTCCAGTTCCACACTTTCTTAAAGGCAATTCTCCAATTCAGGAAGAAAAAAAAATCAAGATCAAACTGTAAGAGTAACAGGGAGAGATGTATTGCAGCTTCCCAACTCAGCTTCAAGACTCCAGCAACAACTGCTACTGAGAAACTGAAACTAAAAATTCCAGTTCTGTGGGAGCTTGACCCCACCCATTCAGGCTGCTTCTATTGTTCCGACTATAAGGAAAAACCCAAGGCCTCATAAGCTGTTAACTTCATTGGATTCAAATAAACAGCTCACTACCTTTGGCTTAAAACCTCTCTTCAAGAAACAACCAGGACGAAATACACCTCCTGAAGCCACAGTATTGCCACACAAGATGGCAAAATCCGTGGGAGTGTCGCAACAGTGATGTGGCAATTCATATCATCAGGCTGAATGGTAAAACTAGATACATGTTTACTTGATGCGTGAAGTGCCCCTTTGAACAGAAACATTGAAATCTCGCACAGAGAAGCAAAGTGGTATTGACGTTCCCAGGTTTCTTTTTCCCCATCTGATGTCAATCTGTTTATTTTGCCCATCAACGGGCAATCTGAGGTATACGAAATAATGAGAGGCACACAGAGTCAGAGTTGTACGGTAGGGAAACAGACCCTTTGGTCCAATTCATCCATGTCAACCAGATATCCTAAATAAATCAAGTCCCATTTGCCAGCATTTCGCCCACATCCCTCAAAACCCTTCCTATTCATGTACGCAACATGTTGTAATCATACTAGCCTCCACCATTTCCTCTGGCAGCTCATTCCTCTGTATGAAGAAGATCTCCCTTAGGTCTCTTTTAAATCTTTCCCTTCTCACTTTAAACCTATGCCCTATAGTTTTGGTCTCCCCCACCGTGGGGAAAATACCTTGGCTATTCACCCTATCCATGTCCCTCATTGTTTTATAAACCGCTATACAGTCACCCCCCCAGCCTCCGATGCTCCAGGAAAAATAGCCCCAGCCTATTCAGCCTCTCCCTAAAGCTCAAATCCTCCAATTCCAACAAAATCCTTGACAATCTTTTCTGAACCTTTCCAAGTTTTTAAAATCCTTCCTATAGCAGGGAGACCAGAATTGTAAAAACCAAAAGAACTGCAGATGCCGTAAATCAAGAACTAAAACAAAGTTGCTGGAAAAGCTCAGCAGGTCTGGCAGCATCTGTGAAGGAAAAAACAGAGTTAACGCTTCGGGTCTGGTGACCCTTCCTCAGACCAGAATTGTACTCAGTATTTCAAAAGTGGCCTAACCAATGTCCTGTACAGCTGCAACATCACCTCCCAACTTCTGGAGTAGATCATGAGAATCTTTTCCCCACTGGAAGACATGTCTAAGTCCAGAGGGCAAATGTTTAAGGTGAAGAGTAAGTGATTTAAAGGAGATTTGAGAAAATGTTTTTCCCCCCACCCAGAGAGAGGTAGAAATATGGAACATGCTGCCTGAGAAAGTGAGAGAGGCAGGTACTCTCACACCATTTAAGAAGAATCTGGGTGGGCACTTAAAATGCCAGGGCGTAGTAGGCTGTGGACCAAGTGGAGGTAAATAGGATTAGTGTAGTTTGGTGTTTGTTGGTCAACATTGATATGGTGGGCTGAAGGGCCTGTTTCTATGCTGTGTTACTGTATGGCTTAATCACATAGAATGGGACAGGTGCTCCCAAAATGTACTGTTTACCAAGAAATTCTGTAACAGTTTAGTATTGCTATTTTTTTGATAAATATTGACAGATTCCAGTTTTACTTCTGTGCATTCATTGCATCTCCGGCAAAAAAAATCTGAAAAGCAGTTTTAGCCTGAAAGATACGTCCGGAATGACACTGCTTCTGGGAATCATGATGTACAGCACTGCAATTTCAGGTAGCTCAACGTACCAAATCAGTAACCGCACACCCTCTGGCGCACACTTACAGCACCACTCCAGAACGGTCAAAGATGGAACGTGTCTGCGGATACGATTACACTTGGGAGACAATGCCCTGAATTGAAAGCACGATTGTTCTGAATTAACCAGTCTTACAGGCTACTCTTTCTGCAGACCCTTTACCAGACAGCACCCGGGATCTACTTTCCAACAGGTCCAGCACAACAACCACATCAGATATGGATCGAAACCCGAAACCGAAGTGTAACCAGAGGAAATCCTCCGCCAGGTCAATAATACACAGCACGCCAACAAAGTATACAAGAGGATGTGAAGACGTTCGAGTGCTTGTGCCTACCTGCAAGACCCATCCATGATGATATGACAGGAAGTAAATCAGGTCCTTTACTGAATTGTTTACAGTTGAAGGTCAATTGACCCGTTGTGACTGTACAAGCTGGAGAAAAGGTTTCCAGCCTAACCCACCTTTGATCCGTAGCCCTGTCGATTACAGTACCTCAATTTTTAAACGTAATAAGGGTTTCTATTTCTACCACCCTTCGAGGAAATGCCCCACCCTACCGCCTGCCTCTGGGTAAAAACTTTCCCCATCTAAACATTTTTTTATTGAATCATACAATCCCTGCAGTGTGGAAGTAGGCATTCAGCCTATTGGGTCTGTACCACCCCTCTGAAGAGCATCTCCTATCTACCTTATGGGGCAGCACGGTGGCCCAGTGGTTAGCACTGCTGCCCCACAGCACCAGGAACTCAGGTCCGATTCCACCCTTGGGCGATTGTCTGTGTGGAGTTTGCACGTTCTACCTGTGTCTGCATGGGTTTCCTCCAGTTTCCTCCCACGGTCCAAAGACATGCAGGTTAGGTGGATTGGCCGTGCTAAATTACCCCATACTGTCCAGGAATATACAGGCTAGGTGAGTTTGTCATGGGAAATGCAAGGCTACAGGGGTTGGGTGGTGCAGGTGCGGGTCTGGGTAGGATGGTCTTCGGAGGGTCGGTATGGACTCGATGCTCCTTTTCCAAAGTACTTTTAAATGCATCTCCTCTACCCCTGAGGGAAATGGGTATTTTCAATGAGATGATCATAGAGTTTTTACAGCACAGGCCAAAGCCCTTTGGCTTGTCCTGTCCAGTCATCAAGCACGTCTGTAACCTAATCCCTTGGGAGTCAGTTAGCTCAGTTGGTTGGACAGCTGGCTCGTAAAGCAGAGGTATCCCAATGGTATGGGTTCAATTCCCACACTGACTGAGGTCACCATGAAGACCCTACCTTCTCAACCTCTCCCTCACTTGAGGTGTGTTGACCCTCAGGTTACACCACCACCAGTAGACCACTCCAGCCTTATGGTGACCTTACCTTGGCTTTTATTCTAATCCCAGGTTCTAACCCTTCCCTTGTAACCATGTTGGTACAGTGTTTAAGTGCTCATCCAAACAGTTCTTTAATCTCTTGAGGGTTTCCACACACTTTTGAGCAGCGAGATCTAGTCTTTTTTTAAAAAATTCATTCACAGGATGAGGGTGTTGCTGGCCAGGCAGCATTTATTGCCCATCCCAAGTTGCCCAGAGGGCAGTTAAGAGTCAACCACATTGCTGTGGGGTCACATGGTAAGGACGCCCTAAAGGACATTAGTGAACCTGATGGGTTTTTCCGACAATCGGCAATGGTTTCATGGTCATCATTAGACTCTTAATTCCAGATATTTATTGAATTCAAATTAAACCAACTGCTGTGGTAGAATTTGAACCCAGGTTCCTGGGTCTCTGGGTTATCAGTCCAGCAAATATACCACGAGGCCATCACCTGATATCCACCACCATCTGTTGAAAGAATGGTTTCCCCACATAGCCCCTAAACTTCCTGCTCCCTGCCATAAAACTGCACCCCCTCCTGCTGATTGATCCCTCTACTAAGGCAAAAGGTTTCTCTCTATCTATGCCCCTCAGAACTTTGTACACCTCAATCTGGTCTCCCCTCAGCATTTTGTCCTCTGAAGCGCGTGGCTTCGGCCTATCTTGTCTTTCTGCATAGCTGCATCGCTCCAGCCCAGGCAACAACCTGGGGAATTTCTTCTGCACCGTCTCCCGTGCACTCAGACCCTCCATACAGTGTGGTGACCAAAACTACACAATGCACTCCAACTGAGGCCTAACATTATATATAGCTTCAACAGGATGTTGCCTGGGCTGGGCCAATTTAGCTATGAAGACAGACTAGTTAGGATGGGGTTGTTTTCTGAGAGTAGAGAAGACTGAGATGGGAACAGTGATTAAGGTGTACCAAGTTATGAGAAGTACAGATAGGGAAAAAAAGTGGAAACGTTTCCCTCAGTGGAAGAGTCAATAAGCTGGGGGGCGGGGGGTTAAGAATGAGGAGCAGGGCATTTAGTGGGGATTTGCGGAAATTCCTTTCCACCCAGAGGTTGCCGGAATTTGGAACCCACAGGGTGGGAGAGGCAAGACCCCATCAAAACACTGAAGAATCATTTAGATGAACACCTGAAACACCACCTCATGCAAGGCTAGAAAAGGTCAAATGGTGGAAAAAAGATAGATAGATGCCTGATGAACAACACAATCACAATGGACGGAAGAGCCTTTCTCCATGCTGTAAAACCTCTGATTCTACCACTCATCACGTTAGTCCCTTGGACTTGTTAGCTCTCCAAAAATATACTACCTCCGACTTTTCAGAATTAAATTTGATTTTCCACTGTTCAATCCATCTAACCGGGCCATCCATGTTGTTCTGTAATCCAAGGCTTTCCTTCTCACTATTTACCGCAACACCAAACTTTGCGTCATCTCCAAGCTTAGTGATCATACCTCCTACATTCACATCTTGATCAGTAACACTGACTCCAAACAGCAAGGGTCCCAGCACTGACTCATGTGGAATGCACCAGAAACAGGCTTCCAGTCACAGAAATAATGTTCAACTTGCTTCCAGCTAAGTAAATTTTGGATCAAATTTGCAGATTGTTCAGGATCCCGTGGGCTCTTGGTTTCTAAACCAGTCTACCACGCCAGTCCTTGTCAAAACACTTACTTTATCCACACATCAACTATACTCATCTAATAACCTCCTCAAATCATCCAACCAAATTTATTGGACATGATCACCCCCCGCACCGAAAACATGATGCTGACTATCCTTAATTAGTCCTTGCCTCTCCAACTGGAGATTAATTCTGAGCCTCAGAATTTTTTCCATTAGTTTTCTTACCACTGAGGTTAGACCCACTGGTTCCCTGGTTTATCCGTACCAATGTTCATGAGCAATGGCACATCAGCTGACCTTCACTTCTCTGGCTCCTCTTTGAAGACCAGGAAGAAAATTAAAAATTAATGTCAGAACCCCTGCAATTTACCTCCTGCAACTCTCAAACCCACTAAAACTTCAAATACCTCCTCCTCTCAATCCTAATTTGTTCAAATACATTACATTCTCCCTCCCTGAATTCTAGACCTACATCATTCTTTCTCTGTAGTGAATACAGATGCAAAGTTCCCACTTGAAATCTCAGCTTTGTTTTCAGGGTTGACTTTATTTGGTCCGTAATAAGCCTTACTCTTTCCCTGGTTATCCTCAAGGCTTGAATAGGCTTATAAAACACCTTCAGATTTCCTTAATGTTACTGGCTAGTGTTTTTGCATGCCCTTTCATCACTTTTCTAATTCCAGAAACCGGAGCACCTGGAGGAAATCCATGCAGACATGGGGAGAATGTGCAAACTCTGCGCAGACAGTTGCCCGAGGTTGGAGTCAAATCTGGGTCCCTAGCGCTGAGAGGCAGCAGTGCTAGCCACTGAGTCACTGTTCTATACTTGTCCTATGTACCTCCAATCCTTATCCCATACACATGCCAAATTAGTTTAAAATCTCTCCAAAAGCACGGGCAGAACCCATTCCCAGTTCCTGCAAGGATGTTACATCTCACTCTGGCTCAGATGCAACCTATCAGATTCGGACAGTTCCCAGCTTCCCTAGAAACTAACCCAGAGATGCAGAAATCTAATGTCCTTTCTAACTCTTTCACCACACATTCATCTGTTCTATCACCTATACTTGCTTCACGTGGAACTGGGAATAATCCAGAGATTACAACCTTCGAGGTCGTGCTTTCTGATCTGCTACCTCGCTCTCTGAATTCTTGTTGCCTTTTTCGTGATCGCCTTGGTCCTAATTGGAACCACAATCACTGACTGTTCACCTTCCCCCTTCAGAATGCCCTGCAGCCATTCAGTGACATCCTTGACCCTGGCCCCAAGGAGGCAGCAACTGTCCTGGAGTCACATCTGTGGCCTCAGAAAATCCTGTCTGTAGTCCTCATTCTTGACTCTCCCATCACTAATCTTTTCCCGCTCTTTCTACTGTGTAGCTGGGCCATGTCTGCACACCCCAGAGGAACTATCACCAATACCAACATAGAAAATCTGTTCTTGACCGATATACACTTGGGGCTTTCCTGACTACCTACCCACTGCCCTTCTTCTGAATGATGGTCACCCATCCCCTCTTTCATTGCACTTCCTTATGCTGCGGATCACACCTTTCAAAAACATGCTGTCTACATACCTTTCAGCCTTACCGATACACTACTATGACACAAGCTGACGCTCAGTGTCCAAAGTCCAGCGCTGAAGCTGATCAAACCAGTAAGATCTCTCACGTACTACAGGCCGTATAATTACACAGGGATGAACCATCCCTGCTATGACTAGTCTCTGTCCTCAAGTTACTTTCTTTAATGCTAACTTTACCCTCTGTCCCACTAATATCACTTTCTCATATCATATGACTTTCACTTACCTCTGGTGCCTTCCAAGTCAATCCCTGCATTAATGGGTTCAGAGATAGTAGGAACTGCAGATGCTGGAGAACCTGAGGTAAACAAGGTGTAGAGCTGGATGAACACAGCAGGCCAAGCAGCAGAGGATGAAGAAGAAGGTACTTTCTGAAGAAGGGTCTAGGCCTGAAACGTCAGCCTTCCTGCTCCTCTGATGCTGCTTGGCCTGCTGTGTTCATCCAGCTCTACACCTTGTTATCTCCTGCATTAATGGTGCTGTTTCAAAGAGGAAGAAGGGTTTTATCTCGCACACTGGGCGAGTGTGTGTTGCTCAAACAGCATCACAAAAACAAAAGTGGGACCATCAGATTGCTATCACAATGCAGCTAATCGGAGCTGGCTGTGCATCCACTGTCAACCATGGGTCCTGCATGAAAACACTGGTGACATTTCTATTGGTTGTGAAGCACTCTGGCATGCCCAGACATCATAGGGGTGCATGTTAAATGCAGGTTATTGATTCGCCGCTTTCTGCTAACCTGTGAACCGAACAGTCGTAGCGTGTGAATTGGGTGAGCCGGGCGGGAAGACTGCAAGGGCATTAACAAATTGAGGTAGGAACTTCAGCTACTGACCGTCTCACTTGCCCCTCCTTGCCATGCCATGAGTGGGATTTCAGCGGGAAGAGAGTTGGTGATGGGGTGCCAGCGTGACGCACACCTCACCATATGGCTTAGTCATAGCTATACAGCACAGAAACAGACCCTTCGGTCCAATTCATCCATGCTAACCAAACATCCTAAATTGATCTAGTCCCAGCATTTGGCCCATATCCCTCTAAATCCTTCCTATCCAAGTATCCATCCAGGTGCCTTTTAAATATTGTTATTGTACCAGCCTCCACCACTTCCCCTGGCAGCTCATTCCATACATACATCAACGTCTGCATTAAAATGTTGCCCCTTAGGTCCCTTTTAAATCTTTCCTCTCTCACCTTAAACCTATGCCCTCTAGTTTTGGACTTCCCTATTCTGAAAAAGGGCTATTCACCCTACCCATGCCCCTCATGATTTTACAAACCTCAAAGGTCACCCCTCAACCTCCAATGCTCCAGGGAAAATAGCCCATCCTATTCAGGCCCTCCCTACAGCTCAGACACTCCAACCCTGGCAACATCCTTGTAAATGTTTTCTGCACCCTTTCAAGTTTCGAAGATCTTTCCTGTAGCTGGGAGACCAGACCTGACCGCAGTATTCCAACAGTGGCGTACCCAATGTCCTGTATAGCTGCAACATGATGTCCCAATCCCATATGCAATGCACTGACCAATAAGGGAAAGCATACCAAACGCCTTCTTCACCACCCTGTCTATCTGCAATTCTGCTTTCAAGGAACTGTGAACTTTGCATTCCAAGGCCTCTTTGTCCGGCAACACTCCCTTACTGATACCTGGTGATATTACACATTGCTGACCCCTTATTCATCCCCAGTGCCCCAAGCCCAGGTGTGTGCTGCTCACCTCTGCTGTTCTCGCACATTGTGTCCTGGATAATTCCAAAGCTGCAGAAATCTCCAAGTGCAGGAGCAACAAGCCAAGGATTTTGAGGTTACAGAGGTAGCCAGCTCCTCCTCATCCCCCACTCTGAGTCGATGCCAGCTCTGTCCATTGGTATCGCCTTCTCCCCAAAGACTCTCCCCTTCTCCCCACCCAAGCCTTGCTTGGCGATCTCTGCACAAAACCCAACTTTTCCCCTGTGGACCCTAATATCTTGATCCACCTCCAGCCCATTCACTGCTCCTTCCCCATTTTAATGCCAATCTCAACACTGTGCATGAAGAGGGCCCCTGACTGCTATAACCTTCGGGGGTGGGGGGTGCGGAAGATCAGCCACTTTGCCCCTTGGATCAGTCACTCACCCTGAGCACAGTCTGTATCCTGGATGGATGCCTCTCCTGTCCCTTCCTTCTCTCTCTACCCTCACATTCTCTGACCCAGACACCCTTCTGTTCAGACTCTGTCTGTTTCACTCTTCCTTTCTACTGTCCACGTCCTTTTCTCTCTATCTTGGAAGGGAGTCAGTGTCCCTCTCTGCTTCTTTATCTTTATTTCCTTTATCTCCTGGTTCTTTCGTCCTCTCTCCCCTCCTCTTTATTCTTCTAAGTCTACCCACACCTCCTTCTCTTTCTCTCTCTTCCACCAACCCCCCCCACCCCCCCGGCCTTGCTGATGACCCCCCCACCCCGTGCTCCTCCTCGTCCTCCTCCCTTACTGAGCTTTACCCCAAACCCGGCCCGTTCCCCATCCAACAACCTGGGCCTCAGCCCACTGGATCCGAATACTTTATCGTCGATCTTGGGGGCTCAGTGTTTCTCAGTCTCGGACACTAGGCCCCAATCCCCGGGCTCAGGTGACTAACTCACAGCGACGACTCCACACAATCACGGCCAACGGCGATCTGCGCAAGCGCACAGCGAGGGCACCGATAGGCCCAGCACCGTGGGGCGTGGCCCGGCGAGCGGGCGGGGCCACAAGGAGTGGGCGGGGCTCTAAGCGGGAAACGAACCACTTGAATGGGCGGGTCAGTGAGTGGGTAGGCGGGGACAAGGCCGCGGGGGCGGGGCGTTTGTGTGGGTGGGGTCCGGCGTGATCGGGCAGGATGGTTATTAGGGCGGGGCCCTGGCTGTACGGTTCGGTTAGAATGGGCGATGGGTGAGTGGGCGGGGCCGTGAGGAGGGGCGGGGTCTTGGTGTGGGCTCGCGGATCAGTGGGCGGGATCTGGAGGAATGGGCGGGGCCAAGAGTGTCACCAGGGGCAGAACGGTGCCCTGGAAGCAGAGACCCTTCTGCCCATCGCACACATGTGGTGTATGAATTTCAGTGCCAGTCTGATGCCGGGTCCATAGATCATTTGTTCCAGCGACACGAAATGATTTCCAATTCAGGGTGGGGAGAGGCTTGGAGGAGAATCTGCAGCTGCTGGTGTTTCCACGTATCTCCTCGTTGGCTGAGGTCGTGGGTTTGGAAGGTGCTGTCTTGCTTGGTGTAGTCCTGTCATATAGAGTCATACAGCACAGAAACAGACCCTTCAGTCCAACCAGTCCATGCTGACCGCAATGCAGACTATACCAGTCCCACCTGCCTGCACTTGGCCCATATCCCTCCAAACATTTCTTGTTCAGGTACTTATCTAAATTTATTTAAAACGTTGTAACTGTACCCACATCCACTTCCTCTGGACATTCCACTCATGAACAACTCTCAGTATAAAAACATTGCCCTTCATGTCTTTTTAAAATCTTTCTCTCCAAACATTAAAAATATGCCCCCTAGTCTGCAACTCCCCAACAGAGGGAAACAGACACTTGTCATTCATCTTATCTATACCCCTCATGGCTTTATAAACCTCTATAAGATCACCCCTTCTACCTCCTATGCTCCAGTGAAAAAAGTCCCAGACTGTCCAGCCTCTCCTTATAACTCAAAACCTTCTTTCCCAGAAACATCTGATAAATCTCTTCTGAACACTCTCCAGCTTAATCATAACCTTCCTATAACAGGGAGAGAAGAACTGGACACAGTACTCCATAACAGGCCTCACCATCATTCTGTATAACCTTAACTTATCATCTCAACTCTGATACTCAAGTGTGTGAGCAATGAAGGC
>NW_025966196.1:28081-32252 GCF_021869965.1 Rhincodon typus
GTCTCTCTGTCTCTCTGTCTCTCTGTCTCTCTGTCTCTCTGTCTCTCACTCAGAGGGTTGAGACACTCTGGTGCTCTCTGTACCAAGGCAGCAGCAGTGGAGGCACTGAATATCGTTACGACGGAAATCGATAAATTCTTGTTCGGCAGGGGTAATATGGAGAGGGTTATTGGGGGCAGATGGCAGTGTAGGACTGGAAAAGCAAATGGATCAGATCGAACAGGGGGAGTTGGCTCGAGGCACCGAGAGGGCTGTTTCTGCTCCTCTTCACGCGCAATAGAAAATTAATCACAAAATCTGGAATGGGGAGCTGGTCTCAGTGGCAGTTTGACCATGGAACAGTCATCGAGTGCTAGAAGAGTTAATCGGGTTTACTTATTCTCCCTATAGGGAAGGGGAAGCTGTCGTCCTTACCTGGTCCGGTCTCCACGTGACTCCAGACCAACAGTGATGTGGCTGACACTGGAATGGGCACTCCGTTACAAGGACAAGCAGGGTCAGGCGACAAACCCAGGCCACAGCAGTGACACCAATAACCCGAGGGTCAACGTTTTAACCCAAGACGGTCCCTGCACACCGGTGGAGCCTAGTCCCCGTGCCACTCCCCCCCCTCCCCTCCCAGAGTTGAAAAGCAGAATAGTGCGCCCAGGTTTTGAGGGTGGAAGCGAACGGGATCATAGACCCACGACGCAGGTACAAAACGCAGCCCTGCCCCACTCCAGGCCCCGCGCTTACCGAAGCCACTTCGTTTCCCGCCCCGTCAGCCTGCAGCTCGGATGTCTGTTCCACCGCCACCTCGGCCTCCAGGATTTTCTCCACAGGCATTTCATCGTTGGCCCCGCTGGTGGACTCCACCTCTTCGCCCCTCTCTCTGCTCCTCTGCCTCTCCTCCTGGACGGCTGCGGAAAGGAGCAGAGCTATCGCATTGGATAGGAATACACAGCGAATGAGTTAGGCCAACGTGCTGAAGTCCAGAGGAACGGGGTGGTGAGGAAGTCGGGGGGGGGGCGGTGGGGAAGAGGAGGGGGGGGCGGAAGGGGGGGCGGGGGAGGAGGATAAGAGGGATGGGGGCCGACAGATGGGGGAGCAAGAGAGATGTGGGGCAAGCGAGAAAGGTTGGGGTGGTGGGAAGACAGAGAGAACGCGAGGGTGAACACGGGAGGAGTGAGGCGGGTGGGAGAGGGGGGAAAGAGGTCAGCAAGTAGTGGGAGTTGGCAAGGGGCGGGGGGGAGGTGGGGGAGAGACAGCGGCGATGTGTTACCAGTGGGAGGAGAGGCAAAAGCAAGCTCGATTTGTCACTGTAAGGGGTAAGCTCACGCATTGGGAGGCGGTGCGGCTGTCGGGAGGGTGTGAGCAGGAAGTTGCGGCAGCGGGCGGGGGTGGGTTTTGGGATAGAGTACGGGTAATCAAACCTTGCCCCCGCTTCGGTACCTTCCCCGTCAGGGGGCAGAGCTAACCTTCTCGCTTCATGCCTGTGGCCAGGCACTTCTGGTAGCGGCAGTACTGGCAGCGGTTCCGTTGGCGTTTGTCGATCGTGCAGTCCTTACTGTCGCGGCAGGTGTAGGACAGATCCTTTCGCACTGTCCGCTTGAAGAAGCCTTTGCAACCCTCGCAGCTATAGACACCATAGTGTTTGCCTGTGTACAACACACATGACACAAGGTGGAAGTTAGACTTTCCTACGGGTTCCGAGCACAAGGCGCAATGATAAATGTCTTAAATCCTGAAGCACTCCCCCTGACATCTAAATAATGACCTAGCTCTGGGGGCATTTTAAACCCTTCATGAGCTCTAACGGATGTTGACTCCTCAGCTTGTTAAAACTCGTCCAAGTCTGACCGCTGACAAACTATTATTGAGCCAACAGGGCGGAAACATATGAAACATGTTTCGAATTAGACTCACTGGTTTGCCCTGTATGACCTGCACGTTTTAACCTAAACGATAGAAAGCAGACAAACCACGCCCTCTGTAATTCAGTGGGATGGCTGGTTGGTCTTCTAACATTCAACGGCTGCAATTGAACCGACTTGGACTTTAAACAGACTACATAATGACGGACTATTTCTTAAACCGTAAAGGCTCTGGAAATCGGAAGCACAAACGGTCTTGGGAGTCCTAGTTGAGGATTCTCTTAAGGTGAATATGCAGGTTCAGTTGGCAGTTAGGAAGACAAATGCAATGTTTTCATTCATTTCAAAAGGGGCAGAAACGAGAGCAAAGATGAGGCTGTATAAGGCTCTGCTCAGATCACATTTGGAATATTGTGGGCAGTTTTAGGCCTCATACCGGAGGAAGATGTGCTGGCCTTGGAAGGGGTTCAGAAGAGGTTTACTTAGCTGCCTGTCTCATAGAACCTTGTTGATCACAAATCTGCCTGAGTCAGCTTTGAATATATTGAAAGGCAGCCTGCACTGCTCTATGAAGAGAACTCCAAGGCCCTGAGAAGAAATTTCTCCTCAGCTCCATCAAAGACAGCAGGCTGCTTATTTCAAAACTGCGTCCCCCTTGTTTAAGACTCCATGAGAGGCCTCAAGCATCCACCCCATCAGCCCCTTACATGTTTCATTACATGTTACATGTAAGATCGCTTTTCATCCTGTTAAACTACAATGAGTACCAAGATGAGTACTTTCCTCTCGATGCAATGCTTCATCCCAAGAATCGGTCTACTGAACATTCTCTAAGCTGCTTCCTGTGTATCAGTCTCATCTCTGTCTGCTTACAACTGCGAGCAAGTTAAGTGTCTGTCACCTCACCCTACAACAGCAAGGAACTAGTGACACAGTGGGTGCAAATCGCAAGCCGACGACGGAGAGTCACATCCGACAGTGAAACAATACCACGTTGCCAGTGTTTTCAAAAAATATATTGTTCACGGGATTTGGGCATTGCTGGCTTGGCCGGTACTTATAACCCATCCCAACTTGCCTTGGAAAATTCTGCACAACTGCAGAATCAGCTCACTGCATTCGTATTCAATTCCCTTTTGTGATAGAATGGGTCAGCACGGTGGCTCAGTGGTTAGCACTGTTGCCTCACAGCGCCAGTGACCTGGGTTCGATTCCACCTTTGGGCGACCGTCTGTGTGGAGATCGCACATTCTCCCCGTGTCTGTGTGGGTTTCCTCCCAGAGTCCAAAGATGTGCAGGTTAGGTGGAATGGCTATGCTAAATTGCCCATAGTGCCCAAGGATGTGTAGGCTAGGTGCATGAGCTATGGGAGATGCAGGGTTACAGCGATAGGGCAGGGGGGTGGTTGTGTGTGGGATTCTCTTTGAACAGTTGGTTATAGACTTGATGGGCTGAATAGCCTGCTTCCACACTGTACGACTCTATTAAATGATTGCTGCCTTCTTTAACTGCTTGGGGTGGAGAGACAGCCAGCCACAGTGCTGTTAGGAAGAGAGTTCCAGGATTTTGATCTAGAGACAGTGAAGGAATGGTAATATAGTTTCAAATGATGAGGGGGATGTGGCTGGGGGGGGGGGGGAGTGACTAGATGGGCTGAATGGCCTGAAGAAAGAATAAACAAAAGGGGCAGCATGGTGGCTCAGTAGTTAGCACTGCTGCCTCACAGCGCCAGGGACCCGGGTTCGATTCCCCCGTTGGGCGACCGTCTGTGTGGAGTTTGCACATTCTCCCCGTGTCTGCGTGGGTTTCCTCTGATTTCCTCCCACAGTCCAAAGATGTGCAGGTTAGGGTGGATTGGCCATGCTAAATTGCCCATAGTGTTCAGGGATGTGTAGAATGGGTGGGATGCTCCGAGGGTCAGTGTGGACTTGTTGGACCAAAGAGCCTGTTTCCACACTGTAGGGATTCTATGATTCTTTCAGATGATGCTCACACTCATCTGCAGCCCTCATCCTTTCAGGTGGCAGAGGTACTGTCGAAGCAGCCTGGGTAAGTTACTGCAGGGCAAGTGCTGGTACACACTGTCGCCACTCCACATCAGTGACAAACGGAGCGATTGTCAAATGTACTGGATGTGGTGCCAGCCGAGAGGGCTGTATTATGCCGGATAGGGGTCGAGCTTCCAACATGTTACTGCTATCCAGGTGTGACAAAACAGAGGTCAACCACAACCCCCCACCCCTCTGTTAAATAAAATCGAAACATCCAGAGAAGCTTAAAAGGAAGTGTGAAAAGTGGTATAATCTGCCTCTCACCAC
>NW_025966196.1:32352-56054 GCF_021869965.1 Rhincodon typus
TCACTCTATAATCAACAAGTAACAATTTATTTATCTAACTCTAACAGGTAACAAATTAACAGAACTTCTAACAAATCGAACAATTCACCACCAACTATTCTTCCTTAATAAAATAAAACTCTAATGGTATGCTATTCCAATACATACAAGTCCCACTTATATAAAACAAACTAATAAAAATTAAAGTTTAATCCCTCTAAATCACTGACAGAAGAAATCTCCCAGAATATTCTTTGCCTTCTCAGTTATCCTTCAGTACGAATGCCTTCCTGTGTCAAATTCCTGTGCCAGGAGTACAAGCTAAAAGTGCCATACTACCTTTATTTAGATGAGATCTTACTCAGATCTTAGAGATTTCTGTGAAAGCCAGTGAATTTTCTCTTTTTTTAAAAAAGAGCTGATGGCTGTTAAGGCTGTTCTCTTAACAGATGGCAGTTTGCTCTCACCCTGATTTTCAAATGTCCTCTTCTTTTATACCCTTGATGACCTAATAATTTCTTACAAGTGAAGTGGCCTAAACTTGTCAAAACCATCAGCTTAAAATTTAATTGGGCTTTGGTATCTAGGACCTGGTTTAAATTAATTGGCTAAATTCAAAAACCTGTTGTTAAAAATGCTGCTTTGCCTGCTAACAATATAGCCTTTTGATACACAATTTCAATTTCAAGAACTCTCTGTACATCTGCTGCTGCCTGCAAACTTTTTTTTTTAAATCTCCAAGCCTAAAAAACACACCTTTTAAAAGGGACCATGCACTCTTCTCCCCTATCATTTTACAAACAAATCCTGACGTCCTGCCTTCCAATCCATAAGTACTGTACCAACTTTGCAAATGGAGGATACTCCATCACACTCCTGACTTATGCCTTGCAGATGGTGGACAGGCTTTGGGGAGTCAGGTGGTGTGTTCCCTTCTAGTCAGTTCCCAGCCTCTGACATGCATCAACAAAAACCTGGTCATTTGGACATGGGTTGCTTCAGTGCCCGAAGAGTTGTGAATGGTGCTGAACATTGTGCAATCACCAGCAAACATACTGAAGTAGCTGAAGATGGTTTGCCCGAAGGCATCACCCTGAGGAACTGCTGCAGAGATGTCCTCAGACTGTGATGATCAAACCCCAACAACCGTCCTCCTATGTGCCAGGCAGGACTCCAAATGGCAAGAGTTCTCCCCCATTCACATTGACTCCAACTGGTATTGCCAGGGCTCCCTGACACCATCACTACACCACTGTTGTAACCCACAGCTCTTCAGAGAAATTCATTCACAGGAAAACAGGGAAGTGCGTCAATCTCACTTGTAATCTAACAAAGATTCTGACACACACAGTAACATCAAAAACATTCCCACATTAGATCCAGAGGGACCGAGCGCAAGAGCATGCGGTGGGGGAGACAGACAAGCAAAGTCAGGAAGCCACACAACACTGACACATGCATGCACTTCTCAGAAGACAACAGGAGTAAAAACCCAGGCTGACTGATGGGATTTCGAGATTTAATTCTACTATCTGAGCATACTTCAAAGAGATGATTGAATGCAGCAGAGTCCAGAAACAAAAGCGTCTTCAACAAGCGAGGCAGTTGCTGTTCACCCCAGTATTTACAACAGCACAGGTAACACCCTCAATCCAGTTTTGAACCTCTCCCTGTTACTAACATTCTATTTAAACCAGCCAAATCTCCATGCATGCTTTACCTGAAGACCGGTCTCCACAAATGGCACAGATGCGCCTCAGTGACAAGGTGGCAGAGCCAGCTGGGTAAGAAACAGCCTGGTTCGTGCCCAGCGATGACTGAACGTCATCAGAACTGCTGACGGTGTGGAAACTTGACATGCTGACTGTGGAGTTTATCTGAAAACGAAAGGAACAAACATTGCCATTACTCTCCAGTCTGGACAGAGTGGTCTAAAACTCTGCTGGGGGTTAGATGATTTATTTCAGCGATGGACCTGGACAGGGATATAGCTGGGGGGATGCATGGAGAACAGGATGTTCATTTCTTGGCAAGTCCGATCTGATCAGACAAGGCATCGCCATGGATGGAGCAATGGGGGAGGGGACCCCCAATCTACAAGGTAATTTGGCAAAATATGGGAAGATATCCCTTTTGTTTGCAGAGAACAGGTCCATGCATTTGACAGGCCTTTCGGTAATCGGCACCCCTTTGCTCCTGTGGTTTAAATTGCCCTGCAGTTTAAATTGTTGTGACCATTTAAAATTTGGCATTTTTGCGTGGATCCTGATGAAGGGAGATGACAAACTTTAGCAGCATATCTGTCTTCCAGCAATGATCAAGTTCTGTCCCATTAAAGCACTGTTTATACCAATGTCAGACCTTACCTGCTCTGCTCCTCGACTCAGTCATACAGCACGGAAACAGACCCTTCGACCTAATTTGCCCACACCAACCAGGTTTCCCAAACTAAACTGGTCCCACCTGCCTGTGTTTGGCCCATAACCCTCTAAAACCTTCCCAATTCTGTCCAAATGTTTTTAACTGTTGTAACTGTACCTGTATCCACCACTTGCTCTGGCAGTTCATTCCACATACGAACCACCCTCTGTGTGAAAAGGTTGTCCCTCAGGTCCCTTTTAAATCTTTCCCCTCTCACCTAAAACCTGCACCCTCTTGTTTTAAACTCCCCTATCCTGGGGAAAAGATCTCGGCTATTCACCTTATCTATGCTGCTCATGATTTTATAAACCTCTGTAAAGATCATCCCCTAATGCTCCAGGGAAAGAAATCCCAGTCTATCCAGCCTCTCCTTTATACCTCAAACCCTCCATTCCCTGTAACATCCTTCCTATAGCTCCATCCACCACAACCCAGAAATCACTGGGTCATGTCCCTCCATGCTCCTGGCTTAGCCAGCTTTCCACCTTCCCAATGCCAAGCAGGGTTGCAGGGAGACAGAGGATACTCTTCCTACTTACCTGTGGGCTGTTCACAGGCCGATAGCCCAGGGACGGTGTTGAAGTGGAGCTCAAGGAAGAGCTGATGACTGAGAAGTGCGCGCCAACGCTGCTGACGGGAGAACTAACCGAAGACGAGACGCCTGGCCCGACGACAGAGGAATGGAGGGGTGGAGAGCTGTTCATTGTTCGCCGCCGTTGTGGGGAATTGACCGAAGAGCTGTCAGGACTCCCGCAATCTGCGTGGCCAAGAAAAATGGTATCAACTTTTAAAGTGAGGGGAGAGATGTGCAAGAACATGTCAACCCGCCTTCGCTGCAGGAAAAAACCCAGACCAGCAGTCTACACACATACACAAACTGGGCATCATTACTCACAGCCCATATCCCGTACGGATTCTGTCACTATTACACACTGTCCCCCGCACACAGATTGTCACTGTTGTTGGGAAGTCAGGTCGAGTATTTGATGTCTGTAAAATGATAAGGGGGAAAAGTGCGTCGCCCATCTTAAAAAAAAAAAAAATGACATTTTTTTTCTAGGTTTGGAGATGGAAAGAAATGGGCAGGTGCACAGAGAGCTCCTGAAATTGAAACATCATATCAGAAGGCTGTATGGTTAACAACCCAGGCAGTGGTTTGTTTTCTTGCTAAGGAGATTGAAAATCAGCCAATTAATTTGAACTTTAAGTGACAGGCACTTAAAAGCTCAAAACCAATTAAATTTAAATCTATGGTTTTGACAACCTAGGACCAATCCTAATGGAAGAAATTGATAAGTCATCAAGGCTATAAAAGAATAAAGCATTCAAAAAGTGGTGGGAGAGCAACTGCCATCTGTTAGAGTTAACAATCGGCAGCCCTAAAGAGAAAATCACTGATTCTCACAGAATGCTCTAAGTGCTCTGAAAACCGTCACCTGACTAAAGATCCAGCAGCATTCTTAGCTAATATTCCTGACAGAAGAATCTGATGGTGAAAGGCATTCCTGACTGAAGAACAGCGGAGAAGGCAGTGAACATTCCGGAAGATGTATCCTGGCTGTAGTTTTGAGAGACTAAGTTTCTTGAATTTAATTTGGTTTATATCAGTGGGACTTGTATTTATTGGAACAGCATACCATTAGAATTTTGTTTTATTTGGGAATAGTTAGTAATTAAGAGGGGGAATTGTTTAGTTTGTTCATTTGTTGTTAATTTGCTCACTGTTAGATAAATAAATAAATAAATTGTTACTTGTTGATTATAGTGAGAGCATCATTTCATTTAACTTCCACTTTATAACAGTGTCTCAGTTTTTGTTATTCAGAGGGGGTTGACCCCTGCGACAGTGTTGTGAAGCAGCCCGTTCTCTCTCCCTCGGCCCCACACATAGTCTGTCACTATTGCAGCCTGTTTCCCATCCCCCCGCCCCAGTACAGTCTGTCGCACCTCATTTCCCCCCACTCCCCAAATCCCCTGCACACAGCTTATTACACACACACACACATTATAAAACAGTGATTACTGAACACAGTTGTTTAAATAGGACATAAACCATGGTTGCAGACACCAGAAAGATGGCATGAGATTCCTGGAGACACACGCCACCCACAGTGTTGGCAGAATGCTCTGCAGACACACTATAAATGGAAACTTCCCTCTTGCTTTCTTAACGGTTAACTGCTTGCATCACGTGCCAGGTTTTAGAGGGGAAGTGATTCACCTCACCACATTAAAACCAATTTAACAGTGAAATGTCTGCACGCTAACCAGAGCCTCCACACACGCACTTCCCAGTCTCTTTACCAACACCTGAAGTCATTCAGCAAACTTGCGTGAATTGCATTTTCAATCACAAACCAGCATAAAATACTAAATTCAATGCAATCTCTTCACGTATAAATGGATCCTAGAACAGTTCAGAGGGAGATTTACTGTCTCTAACCCGGTGCTGTCCCTCTGTTGGGGGTGTCTGATGAGGACAGTGTAATGGAAGTTTTACTTTCAGTCTAAAGGAGTATAGAGCACTTTAGTCAGTATGTATTCCCATGCTGTACCTGTGCTTGGAGTGTTTGACAGAGACGGTAGCGAGGGAGCTTTACTTTCAGTTTAAAAGAACAGAGGAAGCTTTAGTTTTGGGTTCAGGAGTTGCTAGAGGAAGCCTTATTTTCAGTCTGAAACAGTACAGGGGGCACTGGCCTGGATTACATCTGAGGCAGGGACGTGACCCATGGAAAGGTGTGCAACACCTCTGGGACTGCAAAAAAGCCCACATTCTCACCAAGCCCACCCGAGACTGCTGTGTATACAAGTCGCAATTTCAAAGGTTAGCCACAGCCGTAAAGTAGGAAAGCTCGCAGTCCGACCGACCGTATGCAGAAAGCTGGCACAAACGGTAACGTGATGATAATCACGCTTTTTTTTAAAAAGTGCTGTCGAATGTGGAATCAAGAGGCGTTCCCTTCTCTTCTCCTAAATAATGCCATGGGATAATTTACGTTGATCTAAGAGGGCAAACACAGGCTTTAGTTTACGGTCTGAGTGACAGTACCTCAGACAGTGTAGCTCTCCAAGTGCACTGCATTGACATCCACTCAAGTTTCCATGCCATGTTGGCTCAGGGGGACAGTGTTTACGGATTGTCATTTATTATCTATCCCTGACTGCCCTTGAGGAGGGGGTGGTGTGCTGCCTCCTTGAACCACCATGCTGTACGTACACTCACAAACCCATTCGGGAGGGAGTTAAGACCTAGCCACACTGAAGTGACGGCGATATATTTCCCCGTTCCTACATTTGACTCCCTTGTGCTTCTAGGTGGAAGTGGCTGCAGCTTCAGAAATTGGAGTCGAAGGAGCCTTGGTGAGTCGTTGAGGTGCAGCTTGGAGGTGAATGTCGTTGGTGGTGTCTAGGGGTACCAGTCAGGAGAGCTGCTTTTGAGCTTCTCAAACGTTGTCAGAGCTGCAGGGGCATCGCTAGCTGTGGCCCAACTGGCGTGCAAACATGTTGAAATCACCTGCCTTACACACAGCAACCCAGCTCAGGAAGAGAGGCTTTATTCAGTCGCTGCAAAGTCCATTTCTTCTCACACATTCCTGCACACATAACAATTACAGCTTTTTCTTCCCATGGGCTGTCATGGGCACAGCTCAAGGGGCTTTTTCTTATGTGTAAAATACAGCAGGTGACAAAAATAGCGTGTGATTGGAACAGAGAACATCCTGAATACTCCAGTCGGAGTGCATTCGAAGAAACCACAGGGGGTCAGTGCACATACAAACAGGGTGACAGGAGGAGGAAAAACAGAGTGTGTGGGGGTCGGACCTTAAACAATGCTGCCTGCAAGCTGCTCAGCACCAGCAACAGTAAACCACACTCCCACACTCAGGCAACCTCCGTTCAAACGCTGCAGGCTATGGCCACTTGAGCCAATCGCAAGTTACAATGTGCAGTTATTAAGATCCAAACCACAACTTCTCCAAACTATTAAAACACTGCAGAAGGACAGCTCGACGTGGGGCCACAGTATCAGCAGAGGATGCAACAGCAGTAATGTTACCGGGCTAGAAATCCAGAGGCTCCAGGTTCAAATCCAACTTGTGTGATAAGGCTGAAACTAACGGGAGTCTCAGTCACGGGAACCATGACGACGGCCACTGTTTGGCGTAAAAATCCATCAGGATCACCGCTGCTCTTTAGGGAAGGAAATCTGCCGAATTTCGCTCGTAACTTCTCTCTGAGTTACCGAATTCACGGGCAATCGGGGATGCGCAATAAAAGCAGGCCTGCCCAGCGACCCACACGGCCTCTGTGAAGGATTAAGGGCAGTAATGCACTGGAACGACAGTGGGGGAGGTGGTTTCGAGCAAGGTGGGAACCTCAACTAATTGGCCGGGAGCAGAGTCTGCTCATGCCAGCCACGGGCCAATCACCCCTTGGCCTTTGACTGGCATCAACGCGGACCCTTCCCATGGCCCAGCCTTTGTGGTCGGTGTTTCCAACTATTTCCCTACCGCCACCCCACAGCCGGGAGGCTATGACCTAGTGGTATTATTGCTGGACTGTTAATCCAGAGACCCAGATAACATTCTGGGGACCTGGGTTCAAATCCCACCATGGCAGATTTGAATTCAATAAAATATCTGGAATTAAGAACCTAATGATGACCACGAACCCATTGTCGATTGTCAAGATAAGCCCATCTGGTTCACTAATGTCCTTTAAGGAAGGAAACTGCCATCCTTATCTGGTCTGGCCTACATGTGGCTCCAGACCCACAGCAATGTGGTTGACTCTGAACTGCTCTCTGGGCAATTAGGGATGGGCAATAAATGCTGCCTGGTCAGCGATGCCCTCATCCTGTGAATGAATAGAGACAAAAAACCACTGCAGACTCCCAACCCTTTTCCAATTCCCCTGCCCTTTTGAAGATGCTGGGTGTAGGCCTTCCACCAGCTTTACCGATCCACACCAGGCCATTCTGCGCAGCTCGAGCATACAGAGAATGCGCTGGCATACTACACAGCCATGGGAACATCTGACAGTCACACAGGCTTTGTCTCTCTTCCCCTCCGGTCTCGGTTCCGCGTCTATCCCTCGGCCAGCATCACTAAAACAGAGTATCGATGATTGTTCAGTAGGGCAGAACATAAGCATCGCTGAAAATAAAGAGGTTTCCTGTCAAAAATGTTCATCTTGCACTTGTCGGGACAGAGTTGCAAGAATACCAGATCCCAAAGTGAATGACAATTTACACTGCACGGGAAGAGAGCGCTGGACTGGTTGGCAAATACCTGATGGAGGGTGCTCATGGAAAATGCACCAGGGAGCAGTTGACTGCTAAATGTTTCAATTCAAAGCAGTCAAGTTGACTGTGACAGGTCAAGGGATGGCAATATCGTCATCATTGTGCCATTGCCTGTCGGAGGCCCACTCAAGAGTAAATTTGCTGTCTTGCTTTTTGCATTGCAAAGAACTTCAGGACATCCTTTTAGGGTGGGGGTGGGGTGGAGAGGTGCTGAGAGGCAAGGTGCCACATTGCTCTTACTCTGGACTGGAGCCAAGGCCGCCACACGTTAACCAGCAATGCCATCTGCAACAGTGAGAAGCGGGCCAGCACCAGCTAACCACAATGCCCTCACTATGAACTCTGCAACCCGAGCTGAGGCAGGCCACTCACAGCTCTGTGCTGCAGGTGCAAACGCCTTGCCAAGTGACACAAAGACAGCTGAAAACACAGCGAAACGCAGCAAATGCATTTAGGGAGGCGGTGGGGGGGGCGCTGAGCAATGGGTGTGAATGCAGCTCACTCTTTGTCGGTTGTGACAGTGGGGGTGCTGCTGGGGAGGGGTTTGTGGGGGTGACACACTTCCTTTTCAGCTGTTCAAAGTCAACGTTTAGTATTCACATGTCACAGACAGCAAATCTCCCTCTACCCTCGCTCAGCCGTGACTTACAAAACGAGAGGAGTAGGCTGTTCGGCCCCTCGAACCTGCTCCACCAATTGCAGTCTCGACTCCACTTGCTTTCCTGTCCTTCGGCTACCGCTGACTCCTCTGTCAATTTGTCAAACTCAAGACTTAAATGCACGTGACAACCTGGCCTCCGCTGCTTCTTGGGCAAGAGATAGCCACAGGAAAATAAGCCTGAGAAAATAAAAACCTCCGTCCTAAATGGGAGGACTATTTTAACTCTGCATCCCCTAGGTCTAATCTTTCCTATAAAAGGAAACATTCCTGGCAGCATCCACCCTGTCAAGCTGCCTCACGATTGTCTCTCGCTCATTAAGATCACCCTCCCATTCTTCTGAACTCTATGGGATACAAACCTAGCCTGCCCCACATTTTCTCATGAGATAGTGGTGCGGGGAGCAGTTATCAGTTCAGCAAATACATTCTCTGAACTGCTTCCAGTGCAATTACACCCTTCCTTAAACAAAGATCCACAGAAGAACAGGCTGAACTAGCGCAGTGATAGTAGGAACTGCAGATGCTGGAGAATCCGAGACAACAAGGTGCAGGGCTGGATGAACACAGCAGGCCAAGCAGCATCATAGGAGCAGAGAGGCTGACGTTTCGGGCCTAGACCCTTCATCAGAAAAGGGGGAGGGGAAGGGGCAGTATTCCCTTCCCCCACCCCTCCAGCTCTTCAAAGACTGGCATTCCCAATTCCAACAAACCAACAGCTACAGAAACAGGCCATTCAGCCCAACAGTCGGTGTCTGCAGTTGACGTGAGCCTCTCTTCCACCCTTTGTCACCTAACCCTTATACCTCGGCAGCATTTCTCCTTGTGTGTTCGCTCTCGTTTCCCCCGAAACGCCTTGACGTTGGTTCTGTCAGTCACACCCTGTTGTGGCAAGTCGCACGTTCTAACCACCGTCTGGCTAAGGCTTCTTATACCACCTCCACTCAATCCCTCCCCACCCACCGAACCCCAGCACCCACCCGCTGCCCCCCTTGGATTTATTGCTGACCGTCTGATATTTACAGCCACTTGGTCCCATCTCCCTCAAAACGGACACATCTCTGGGGTCAGCCTGATCAGAAGTCGTTTTAAAATATCAGAAGCCTTGGACAGTTTGGCCCCTCTGGGCTTTCTCTCCCCCCAGAAGTGAAAGAGCCACAGGCCACCTGGTCCTTTGCTTGGTCAGCGAGCGGCGGTTCAGAATCCGTTTGGGGAATGAGCAGAGATGTTTCACCCTCAGAACGAGGAGCAGACAGAAGAGACGTTCAGCCCATGTCAGCTGGACGTACGTGAACAATCAGATGCCAACAAACGCCGTTCAGCACAAGGCGAGAGATCACAATCTCACCCAGCTGAGCCCCAGAGTCAGCAAGATCTGTGTCACTTCCGCTCCTGTACCACAAGCTCAGCAAATGTCTTGGAGGGTGGGGGGAGTTGGTGGAGAGAGGAGAGGAGAGGAGAGAGAAGAGGAGAGGAGAGGAGGGGATGGTGCGGGCAGGGAGAGAAAAAGAGACAGAGACAGAGACTGTCAGCAGTCACAGAGCAGTCCACAATGGACTGTGCTTCAAACAAGTGACTGCCTTAAAACTCGCTAGCTTCCCTCGAAATGGCATACGAGCCGGGAGGTTGGGGGTGGGGGCGGCTGCAGGAGAGTCAATGGAGGTGTTGAAGATCCAAAGCCCACAGCTGACAGCGAGGTTAAAGCTGGGCCCTGTTAAGGAGGATCAGTAATCGGCAGTCCCACCTACAAAGACAGTCGGCGAGAGAACCACAGGTGAGGAGATTCCCAACCAGACTGTAGCACCTCGTCCAAACCTACTCGGGGGGTAATTAGGGACGGGAAGTCAATGCCGGGTACTCCAACATCCTGCGGGCAAATTGATGATGAAACTTTCCCTTCCAACAAGGCAGCGGCCTGAACAACGTGGCAAATTTGGTCATTAGCTCTCAAAAGGGAATTGAATATCAGGGAGGAGATGGCCGACAGGTATTATCGCTAGACTGATAATCCAGAGACCCAGATAACATTCTGGGGATCCGGGTTCGAATCCTGCCACGGCAGATGGTGGAATATGAATTCAATAAAAACAAAAATCTGGAGTTAGGAACCTAATGATGACCATGAATCCATTGTCGATTGTCAGGAAAAACCAATCTGGTTCACTAATGTCCTTTAGGGAAGGGAACTGCCATCCTTACCTGGTCTGGTCTACATGTGACTCCAGACCCACAGCAATGTGGTTGACTCTGAACGGCCGTCTGGGCAATAAATGCTGCCCTGGTCAGCGATGCCCTCATCCCATTAATGAATAAAGAAGAAGAAAAAAAATGAACAACTATGTGAAGGGGAATGAACTTGGAGGGCTGTGGTGGACTGCGCAAGGAAGTTGGGGCTGAATGAAGTGCCCCTTCAGAGGGCTAACAGAGGCACGGCAGAGCCGAGCAGCCTCCACCCGTGGTGTTTTCAAACCTCTCGAACCCCGACATGCACTTGCAGCTTCCTACACATGAGCAGCGAGGCTCAGAGGTGGTGTCAGCTGGTGCGCGTGCGCGCACCGTTAAGGACGGTGCAGAAATAATCATAGACCGAGTGGCAGCCTCCAAAATGGCACGCTGGAAACGGGAAGGGCTGGGCTGGGCTGGGCTGTTTGTTCAGGCAGACGGTCTGTCAGACAGCCGAGTAAAGGGGGAGCTGGTGAGAAGGTGAGGATGCTGGGCTCAATCCCAGTGTCACTGAAATGTAGGACCCCGTTCAGTGCATTGACTCCGCACAGATCCCTCCAAACAAGCCGCTCACCCACTGCCCATCTCCTGCCTTCTGCCTGTTACTCAGCATGCTGTTCCTTTTCGGATAACAGTCCCCTTGGGGGATGTCGTCATTGAAGCTGCCCCCACTGAACTCCCAGATGCTGTACTCCAGATCTCCACCCCCCAACCACCCGCTGTGAGAGAAACAAAAGGCAAACCTCACAGTAATTTCATTTCCTTTCCCCAGTACTTCAAATCCATGCCTACCCTTGTTTGACCCTGTCACGTTTCTCTCTGCCTACACTGTGCAGGTACCTCATGACTGTGAATGCCTGCGTCAGATCTCCTCTCAGGCTTGCTTCCTCTCAGGACAACAGCCCTAACTTCACCAATATCTCTCTTCGCAACCGAAGCTCCTCATCCCTGAAGCAATTCTCGTCCATCTATCAAAAGAGGGACATTTATCATAGAACGACTGTAGCACATGCAAAGGCCATTCAGCCCGACAGTAACCACTCCTGATACCAGCTGTTAATTTCAGATGGCATTCACTTACACTTCAACAGCGACCATCATGGGCTTTGAACCCTCCTTCCCCAGGGTGTTAGCCTGGACTTGTGGAATACATTATTGTACACTACGCCATCTCCTCCTCATTTGTCAGCTGCCCAAGTCATTCTGAATTTTGTTAGTTTCAGCAGAATGAGAATCTTTCATAATCTTGTAAAGGAGTATGTTCCAACTTATAGTGAAACCCACTACTTTCTCAATGGAGCTTTGTGCAACTTAGCAAGGGACAGACAAAGCAATCTCCTCAGAGGACAAAAAGAGACCTTTCAGCCCAACTCGTCTGTGCTGACCAGGTTTCCCAAACTGAACTAGTCCCGTTTGCCTGGGCTTAGCCCATATCCCTCTAAACCTTTCCTATTCATGTAACTGTCCAAATGTCTTTTGAACATTGTGACTGCACCTAACACTTCATCTGGAAGCACATTCCATACATGAATCACTATCTGCGTTACCTCACGTCCTTTGCAAATCTTTTTCTCCTCTCACCTTAAAATATGGCCCCTAGTTTTGAAATGCCCCACCCTAGGGAAAAGACACCTGCCACTCACCCTATCTATACCCCTCATGATTTTATAAACCTCTTTAAGGCCACTCCCTAACCTCCTCTGCTCCAGTGAAAAAAGTCTCAGCCTATCCAGCCTCTCCTTGCAACTCAAACCCTCTATTCCTGGAAAATCTCTTCTGAACCCTCTCCAGTTTAATAATACCCTTCCTTTGCAGGGCGACCAAAACTGGACGCAGTATTCCAGAAGAGGCCTCACCAATATCCTGTACAACCTCAACATGATGTCCCAGCTCCTATACTCAAAGGTCTGAGCAATGAAGGCAAGCGTGTTAAACAACTTCTTAACCACCCTGTCTAGCTGTGACGCAAATTTCCAAGAATTATGTACCTGAACCCCTAGATCTCTGTTCTACAACCAGGGCCCTACCACCAGGAAAAGTTGAAAAACACAGGAGGCGGGAGAGGGTGAGCGCGCAGTGGGGTGGAGTAGAAGGATCTTCAGATTAGACAAGAATAGCTGTGCAGCATTGGCTTGGACCAAATGGACCACATGGTCTGCTCCTCTGCTGTAAATTCGATCTAAAAACTAGATTACTGGGTAAATTATAAAAAAGTTATATTAACCTGTGGGAGGGAATTTAGGGTGTGTTAATTGCATAAGCTGCGTGCCTGGCTTTAAAATAGTACAGCACCCACCAAAACTACAAACACACAGACGTTGCCGAGAGCTTTTCTCCATAATTGAATTATTCAAAGCCCCTGCACCACCCACCTCCTCACCCCCAATGAGGTATATTTGTGATATACCAGATCAAACACCCTCAAAACATATGCAGAAGGTAGTCTAGACCCTAACTTTTTCTTATTTAAAAAGTAGAGTTCTAGATGCAATTCAATTGGTCAAACTACTCAACATTAAGCAAAACACTCTTTAGTTTTACACTGCAGTTAAAATAGACAAAACTAAAAATAAAGAATGGCTTAACTGCAACTCTATCGAAATGCTTAACGGAATAATTGATATATTTGCTACTAATAATTAACTGCTCCAATATAGTAACATCCCATAAACACATCCTTGGCACAAGGCAAATTTTAGCAAAATAGACTATCTTAAGGGCAGAGATAGTAAGAACTGCCAATGCTGGCCTGCTGTGTTCCTCCAGTTCCACACTTTCTTAAAGGCAATTCTCCAATTCAGGAAGAAAAAAAAATCAAGATCAAACTGTAAGAGTAACAGGGAGAGATGTATTGCAGCTTCCCAACTCAGCTTCAAGACTCCAGCAACAACTGCTACTGAGAAACTGAAACTAAAAATTCCAGTTCTGTGGGAGCTTGACCCCACCCATTCAGGCTGCTTCTATTGTTCCGACTATAAGGAAAAACCCAAGGCCTCATAAGCTGTTAACTTCATTGGATTCAAATAAACAGCTCACTACCTTTGGCTTAAAACCTCTCTTCAAGAAACAACCAGGACGAAATACACCTCCTGAAGCCACAGTATTGCCACACAAGATGGCAAAATCCGTGGGAGTGTCGCAACAGTGATGTGGCAATTCATATCATCAGGCTGAATGGTAAAACTAGATACATGTTTACTTGATGCGTGAAGTGCCCCTTTGAACAGAAACATTGAAATCTCGCACAGAGAAGCAAAGTGGTATTGACGTTCCCAGGTTTCTTTTTCCCCATCTGATGTCAATCTGTTTATTTTGCCCATCAACGGGCAATCTGAGGTATACGAAATAATGAGAGGCACACAGAGTCAGAGTTGTACGGTAGGGAAACAGACCCTTTGGTCCAATTCATCCATGTCAACCAGATATCCTAAATAAATCAAGTCCCATTTGCCAGCATTTCGCCCACATCCCTCAAAACCCTTCCTATTCATGTACCCAACATGTTGTAATCATACTAGCCTCCACCATTTCCTCTGGCAGCTCATTCCTCTGTATGAAGAAGATCTCCCTTAGGTCTCTTTTAAATCTTTCCCTTCTCACTTTAAACCAATGCCCTATAGTTTTGGTCTCCCCCACCGTGGGGAAAATACCTTGGCTATTCACCCTATCCATGTCCCTCATTGTTTTATAAAGCGCTATACAGTCACCCCCCCAGCCTCCGATGCTCCAGGAAAAATAGCCCCAGCCTATTCAGCCTCTCCCTAAAGCTCAAATCCTCCAATTCCAACAAAATCCTTGACAATCTTTTCTGAACCTTTCCAAGTTTTTAAAATCCTTCCTATAGCAGGGAGACCAGAATTGTAAAAACCAAAAGAACTGCAGATGCCGTAAATCAAGAACTAAAACAAAGTTGCTGGAAAAGCTCAGCAGGTCTGGCAGCATCTGTGAAGGAAAAAACAGAGTTAACGCTTCGGGTCTGGTGACCCTTCCTCAGACCAGAATTGTACTCAGTATTCCAAAAGTGGCCTAACCAATGTCCTGTACAGCTGCAACATCACCTCCCAACTTCTGGAGTAGATCATGAGAATCTTTTCCCCACTGGAAGACATGTCTAAGTCCAGAGGGCAAATGTTTAAGGTGAAGAGTAAGTGATTTAAAGGAGATTTGAGAAAATGTTTTTCCCCCCACCCAGAGAGAGGTAGAAATATGGAACATGCTGCCTGAGAAAGTGAGAGAGGCAGGTACTCTCACACCATTTAAGAAGAATCTGGGTGGGCACTTAAAATGCCAGGGCGTAGTAGGCTGTGGACCAAGTGGAGGTAAATAGGATTAGTGTAGTTTGGTGTTTGTTGGTCAACATTGATATGGTGGGCTGAAGGGCCTGTTTCTATGCTGTGTTACTGTATGGCTTAATCACATAGAATGGGACAGGTGCTCCCAAAATGTACTGTTTACCAAGAAATTCTGTAACAGTTTAGTATTGCTATTTTTTTGATAAATATTGACAGATTCCAGTTTTACTTCTGTGCATTCATTGCATCTCCGGCAAAAAAAATCTGAAAAGCAGTTTTAGCCTGAAAGATACGTCCGGAATGACACTGCTTCTGGGAATCATGATGTACAGCACTGCAATTTCAGGTAGCTCAACGTACCAAATCAGTAACCGCACACCCTCTGGCGCACACTTACAGCACCACTCCAGAACGGTCAAAGATGGAACGTGTCTGCGGATACGATTACACTTGGGAGACAATGCCCTGAATTGAAAGCACGATTGTTCTGAATTAACCAGTCTTACAGGCTACTCTTTCTGCAGACCCTTTACCAGACAGCACCCGGGATCTACTTTCCAACAGGTCCAGCACAACAACCACATCAGATATGGATCGAAACCCGAAACCGAAGTGTAACCAGAGGAAATCCTCCGCCAGGTCAATAATACACAGCACGCCAACAAAGTATACAAGAGGATGTGAAGACGTTCGAGTGCTTGTGCCTACCTGCAAGACCCATCCATGATGATATGACAGGAAGTAAATCAGGTCCTTTACTGAATTGTTTACAGTTGAAGGTCAATTGACCCGTTGTGACTGTACAAGCTGGAGAAAAGGTTTCCAGCCTAACCCACCTTTGATCCGTAGCCCTGTCGATTACAGTACCTCAATTTTTAAACGTAATAAGGGTTTCTATTTCTACCACCCTTCGAGGAAATGCCCCACCCTACCGCCTGCCTCTGGGTAAAAACTTTCCCCATCTAAACATTTTTTTATTGAATCATACAATCCCTGCAGTGTGGAAGTAGGCATTCAGCCTATTGGGTCTGCACCACCCCTCTGAAGAGCATCTCCTATCTACCTTATGGGGCAGCACGGTGGCCCAGTGGTTAGCACTGCTGCCCCACAGCACCAGGAACTCAGGTCCGATTCCACCCTTGGGCGATTGTCTGTGTGGAGTTTGCACGTTCTACCTGTGTCTGCATGGGTTTCCTCCGGTTTCCTCCCACGGTCCAAAGACATGCAGGTTAGGTGGATTGGCCGTGCTAAATTACCCCATACTGTCCAGGAATATACAGGCTAGGTGAGTTTGTCATGGGAAATGCAAGGCTACAGGGGTTGGGTGGTGCAGGTGCGGGTCTGGGTAGGATGGTCTTCGGAGGGTCGGTATGGACTCGATGCTCCTTTTCCAAAGTACTTTTAAATGCATCTCCTCTACCCCTGAGGGAAATGGGTATTTTCAATGAGATGATCATAGAGTTTTTACAGCACAGGCCAAAGCCCTTTGGCTTGTCCTGTCCAGTCATCAAGCACGTCTGTAACCTAATCCCTTGGGAGTCAGTTAGCTCAGTTGGTTGGACAGCTGGCTCGTAAAGCAGAGGTATCCCAATGGTATGGGTTCAATTCCCACACTGACTGAGGTCACCATGAAGACCCTACCTTCTCAACCTCTCCCTCACTTGAGGTGTGTTGACCCTCAGGTTACACCACCACCAGTAGACCACTCCAGCCTTATGGTGACCTTACCTTGGCTTTTATTCTAATCCCAGGTTCTAACCCTTCCCTTGTAACCATGTTGGTACAGTGTTTAAGTGCTCATCCAAACAGTTCTTTAATCTCTTGAGGGTTTCCACACACTTTTGAGCAGCGAGATCTAGTCTTTTTTTAAAAAATTCATTCACAGGATGAGGGTGTTGCTGGCCAGGCAGCATTTATTGCCCATCCCAAGTTGCCCAGAGGGCAGTTAAGAGTCAACCACATTGCTGTGGGGTCACATGGTAAGGACGCCCTAAAGGACATTAGTGAACCTGATGGGTTTTTCCGACAATCGGCAATGGTTTCATGGTCATCATTAGACTCTTAATTCCAGATATTTATTGAATTCAAATTAAACCAACTGCTGTGGTAGAATTTGAACCCAGGTTCCTGGGTCTCTGGGTTATCAGTCCAGCAAATATACCACGAGGCCATCACCTGATATCCACCACCATCTGTTGAAAGAATGGTTTCCCCACATAGCCCCTAAACTTCCTGCTCCCTGCCATAAAACTGCACCCCCTCCTGCTGATTGATCCCTCAACTAAGGCAAAAGGTTTCTCTCTATCTATGCCCCTCAGAACTTTGTACACCTCAATCTGGTCTCCCCTCAGCATTTTGTCCTCTGAAGCGCGTGGCTTCGGCCTATCTTGTCTTTCTGCATAGCTGCATCGCTCCAGCCCAGGCAACAACCTGGGGAATTTCTTCTGCACCGTCTCCCGTGCACTCAGACCCTCCATACAGTGTGGTGACCAAAACTACACAATGCACTCCAACTGAGGCCTAACATTATATATAGCTTCAACAGGATGTTGCCTGGGCTGGGCCAATTTAGCTATGAAGACAGACTAGTTAGGATGGGGTTGTTTTCTGAGAGTAGAGAAGACTGAGATGGGAACAGTGATTAAGGTGTACCAAGTTATGAGAAGTACAGATAGGGAAAAAAAGTGGAAACGTTTCCCTCAGTGGAAGAGTCAATAAGCTGGGGGGCGGGGGGTTAAGAATGAGGAGCAGGGCATTTAGTGGGGATTTGCGGAAATTCCTTTCCACCCAGAGGTTGCCGGAATTTGGAACCCACAGGGTGGGAGAGGCAAGACCCCATCAAAACACTGAAGAATCATTTAGATGAACACCTGAAACACCACCTCATGCAAGGCTAGAAAAGGTCAAATGGTGGAAAAAAGATAGATAGATGCCTGATGAACAACACAATCACAATGGACGGAAGAGCCTTTCTCCATGCTGTAAAACCTCTGATTCTACCACTCATCACGTTAGTCCCTTGGACTTGTTAGCTCTCCAAAAATATACTACCTCCGACTTTTCAGAATTAAATTTGATTTTCCACTGTTCAATCCATCTAACCGGGCCATCCATGTTGTTCTGTAATCCAAGGCTTTCCTTCTCACTATTTACCGCAACACCAAACTTTGCGTCATCTCCAAGCTTAGTGATCATACCTCCTACATTCACATCTTGATCAGTAACACTGACTCCAAACAGCAAGGGTCCCAGCACTGACCCATGTGGAATGCACCAGAAACAGGCTTCCAGTCACAGAAATAATGTTCAACTTGCTTCCAGCTAAGTAAATTTTGGATTAAATTTGCAGATTGTTCAGGATCCCGTGGGCTCTTGGTTTCTAAACCAGTCTACCACGCCAGTCCTTGTCAAAACACTTACTTTATCCACACATCAACTATACTCATCTAATAACCTCCTCAAATCATCCAACCAAATTTATTGGACATGATCACCCCCCGCACCGAAAACATGATGCTGACTATCCTTAATTAGTCCTTGCCTCTCCAACTGGAGATTAATTCTGAGCCTCAGAATTTTTTCCATTAGTTTTCTTACCACTGAGGTTAGACCCACTGGTTCCCTGGTTTATCCGTACCAATGTTCATGAGCAATGGCACATCAGCTGACCTTCACTTCTCTGGCTCCTCTTCGAAGACCAGGAAGAAAATTAAAAATTAATGTCAGAACCCCTGCAATTTACCTCCTGCAACTCTCAAACCCACTAAAACTTCAAATACCTCCTCCTCTCAATCCTAATTTGTTCAAATACATTACATTCTCCCTCCCTGAATTCTAGACCTACATCATTCTTTCTCTGTAGTGAATACAGATGCAAAGTTCCCACTTGAAATCTCAGCTTTGTTTTCAGGGTTGACTTTATTTGGTCCGTAATAAGCCTTACTCTTTCCCTGGTTATCCTCAAGGCTTGAATAGGCTTATAAAACACCTTCAGATTTCCTTAATGTTACTGGCTAGTGTTTTTGCATGCCCTTTCATCACTTTTCTAATTCCAGAAACCGGAGCACCTGGAGGAAATCCATGCAGACATGGGGAGAATGTGCAAACTCTGCGCAGACAGTTGCCCGAGGTTGGAGTCAAATCTGGGTCCCTAGCGCTGAGAGGCAGCAGTGCTAGCCACTGAGTCACTGTTCTATACTTGTCCTATGTACCTCCAATCCTTATCCCATACACATGCCAAATTAGTTTAAAATCTCTCCAAAAGCACGGGCAGAACCCATTCCCAGTTCCTGCAAGGATGTTACATCTCACTCTGGCTCAGATGCAACCTATCAGATTCGGACAGTTCCCAGCTTCCCTAGAAACTAACCCAGAGATGCAGAAATCTAATGTCCTTTCTAACTCTTTCACCACACATTCATCTGTTCTATCACCTATACTTGCTTCACGTGGAACTGGGAATAATCCAGAGATTACAACCTTCGAGGTCGTGCTTTCTGATCTGCTACCTCGCTCTCTGAATTCTTGTTGCCTTTTTCGTGATCGCCTTGGTCCTAATTGGAACCACAATCACTGACTGTTCACCTTCCCCCTTCAGAATGCCCTGCAGCCATTCAGTGACATCCTTGACCCTGGCCCCAAGGAGGCAGCAACTGTCCTGGAGTCACATCTGTGGCCTCAGAAAATCCTGTCTGTAGTCCTCATTCTTGACTCTCCCATCACTAATCTTCTCCCGCTCTTTCTACTGTGTAGCTGGGCCATGTCTGCACACCCCAGAGGAACTGTCACCAATACCAACGTAGAAAATCTGTTCTTGACCGATATACACTTGGGGCTTTCCTGACTACCTACCCACTGCCCTTCTTCTGAATGATGGTCACCCATCCCCTCTTTCATTGCACTTCCTTATGCTGCGGATCACACCTTTCAAAAACATGCTGTCTACATACCTTTCAGCCTTACCGATACACTACTATGACACAAGCTGACGCTCAGTGTCCAAAGTCCAGCGCTGAAGCTGATCAAACCAGTAAGATCTCTCACGTACTACAGGCCGTATAATTACACAGGGATGAACCATCCCTGCTATGACTAGTCTCTGTCCTCAAGTTACTTTCTTTAATGCTAACTTTACCCTCTGTCCCACTAATATCACTTTCTCATATCATATGACTTTCACTTACCTCTGGTGCCTTCCAAGTCAATCCCTGCATTAATGGGTTCAGAGATAGTAGGAACTGCAGATGCTGGAGAACCTGAGGTAAACAAGGTGTAGAGCTGGATGAACACAGCAGGCCAAGCAGCAGAGGATGAAGAAGAAGGTACTTTCTGAAGAAGGGTCTAGGCCTGAAACGTCAGCCTTCCTGCTCCTCTGATGCTGCTTGGCCTGCTGTGTTCATCCAGCTCTACACCTTGTTATCTCCTGCATTAATGGTGCTGTTTCAAAGAGGAAGAAGGGTTTTATCTCGCACACTGGGCGAGTGTGTGTTGCTCAAACAGCATCACAAAAACAAAAGTGGGACCATCAGATTGCTATCACAATGCAGCTAATCGGAGCTGGCTGTGCATCCACTGTCAACCATGGGTCCTGCATGAAAACACTGGTGACATTTCTATTGGTTGTGAAGCACTCTGGCATGCCCAGACATCATAGGGGTGCATGTTAAATGCAGGTTATTGATTCGCCGCTTTCTGCTAACCTGTGAACCGAACAGTCGTAGCGTGTGAATTGGGTGAGCCGGGCGGGAAGACTGCAAGGGCATTAACAAATTGAGGTAGGAACTTCAGCTACTGACCGTCTCACTTGCCCCTCCTTGCCATGCCATGAGTGGGATTTCAGCGGGAAGAGAGTTGGTGATGGGGTGCCAGCGTGACGCACACCTCACCATATGGCTTAGTCATAGCTATACAGCACAGAAACAGACGCTTCGGTCCAATTCATCCATGCTAACCAAACATCCTAAATTGATCTAGTCCCAGCATTTGGCCCATATCCCTCTAAATCCTTCCTATCCAAGTATCCATCCAGGTGCCTTTTAAATATTGTTATTGTACCAGCCTCCACCACTTCCCCTGGCAGCTCATTCCATACATACATCAACGTCTGCATTAAAATGTTGCCCCTTAGGTCCCTTTTAAATCTTTCCTCTCTCACCTTAAACCTATGCCCTCTAGTTTTGGACTTCCCTATTCTGAAAAAGGGCTATTCACCCTACCCATGCCCCTCATGATTTTACAAACCTCAAAGGTCACCCCTCAACCTCCAATGCTCCAGGGAAAATAGCCCATCCTATTCAGGCCCTCCCTACAGCTCAGACACTCCAACCCTGGCAACATCCTTGTAAATGTTTTCTGCACCCTTTCAAGTTTCGAAGATCTTTCCTGTAGCTGGGAGACCAGACCTGACCGCAGTATTCCAACAGTGGCGTACCCAATGTCCTGTATAGCTGCAACATGATGTCCCAATCCCATATGCAATGCACTGACCAATAAGGGAAAGCATACCAAACGCCTTCTTCACCACCCTGTCTATCTGCAATTCTGCTTTCAAGGAACTGTGAACTTTGCATTCCAAGGCCTCTTTGTCCGGCAACACTCCCTTACTGATACCTGGTAATATTACACATTGCTGACCCCTTATTCATCCCCAGTGCCCCAAGCCCAGGTGTGTGCTGCTCACCTCTGCTGTTCTCGCACATTGTGTCCTGGATAATTCCAAAGCTGCAGAAATCTCCAAGTGCAGGAGCAACAAGCCAAGGATTTTGAGGTTACAGAGGTAGCCAGCTCCTCCTCATCCCCCACTCTGAGTCGATGCCAGCTCTGTCCATTGGTATCGCCTTCTCCCCAAAGACTCTCCCCTTCTCCCCACCCAAGCCTTGCTTGGCGATCTCTGCACAAAACCCAACTTTTCCCCTGTGGACCCTAATATCTTGATCCACCTCCAGCCCATTCACTGCTCCTTCCCCATTTTAATGCCAATCTCAACACTGTGCATGAAGAGGGCCCCTGACTGCTATAACCTTCGGGGGTGGGGGGTGCGGAAGATCAGCCACTTTGCCCCTTGGATCAGTCACTCACCCTGAGCACAGTCTGTATCCTGGATGGATGCCTCTCCTGTCCCTTCCTTCTCTCTCTACCCTCACATTCTCTGACCCAGACACCCTTCTGTTCAGACTCTGTCTGTTTCACTCTTCCTTTCTACTGTCCACGTCCTTTTCTCTCTATCTTGGAAGGGAGTCAGTGTCCCTCTCTGCTTCTTTATCTTTATTTCCTTTATCTCCTGGTTCTTTCGTCCTCTCTCCCCTCCTCTTTATTCTTCTAAGTCTACCCACACCTCCTTCTCTTTCTCTCTCTTCCACCAACCCCCCCCACCCCCCCGGCCTTGCTGATGACCCCCCCACCCCGTGCTCCTCCTCGTCCTCCTCCCTTACTGAGCTTTACCCCAAACCCGGCCCGTTCCCCATCCAACAACCTGGGCCTCAGCCCACTGGATCCGAATACTTTATCGTCGATCTTGGGGGCTCAGTGTTTCTCAGTCTCGGACACTAGGCCCCAATCCCCGGGCTCAGGTGACTAACTCACAGCGACGACTCCACACAATCACGGCCAACGGCGATCTGCGCAAGCGCACAGCGAGGGCACCGATAGGCCCAGCACCGTGGGGCGTGGCCCGGCGAGCGGGCGGGGCCACAAGGAGTGGGCGGGGCTCTAAGCGGGAAACGAACCACTTGAATGGGCGGGTCAGTGAGTGGGTAGGCGGGGACAAGGCCGCGGGGGCGGGGCGTTTGTGTGGGTGGGGTCCGGCGTGATCGGGCAGGATGGTTATTAGGGCGGGGCCCTGGCTGTACGGTTCGGTTAGAATGGGCGATGGGTGAGTGGGCGGGGCCGTGAGGAGGGGCGGGGTCTTGGTGTGGGCTCGCGGATCAGTGGGCGGGATCTGGAGGAATGGGCGGGGCCAAGAGTGTCACCAGGGGCAGAACGGTGCCCTGGAAGCAGAGACCCTTCTGCCCATCGCACACATGTGGTGTATGAATTTCAGTGCCAGTCTGATGCCGGGTCCATAGATCATTTGTTCCAGCGACACGAAATGATTTCCAATTCAGGGTGGGGAGAGGCTTGGAGGAGAATCTGCAGCTGCTGGTGTTTCCACGTATCTCCTCGTTGGCTGAGGTCGTGGGTTTGGAAGGTGCTGTCTTGCTTGGTGTAGTCCTGTCATATAGAGTCATACAGCACAGAAACAGACCCTTCAGTCCAACCAGTCCATGCTGACCGCAATGCAGACTATACCAGTCCCACCTGCCTGCACTTGGCCCATATCCCTCCAAACATTTCTTGTTCAGGTACTTATCTAAATTTATTTAAAACGTTGTAACTGTACCCACATCCACTTCCTCTGGACATTCCACTCATGAACAACTCTCAGCATAAAAACATTGCCCTTCATGTCTTTTTAAAATCTTTCTCTCCAAACATTAAAAATATGCCCCCTAGTCTGCAACTCCCCAACAGAGGGAAACAGACACTTGTCATTCATCTTATCTATACCCCTCATGGCTTTATAAACCTCTATAAGATCACCCCTTCTACCTCCTATGCTCCAGTGAAAAAAGTCCCAGACTGTCCAGCCTCTCCTTATAACTCAAAACCTTCTTTCCCAGAAACATCTGATAAATCTCTTCTGAACACTCTCCAGCTTAATCATAACCTTCCTATAACAGGGAGAGAAGAACTGGACACAGTACTCCATAACAGGCCTCACCATCATTCTGTATAACCTCAACTTATCATCTCAACTCTGATACTCAAGTGTGTGAGCAATGAAGGC
>NW_025966197.1:0-814 GCF_021869965.1 Rhincodon typus
ATTTTGTGGGACACACGGGCTATCATTTAAAAGACACTGCATGGGCTATCATTTAAAAGACACTGCATGGCCTCTCAGGCATCAAAATCGTAGGCAAGAAGCAGGTGTGGAGTTTCAAACAGATGTATGGACCCTGTCTTATTGGGTAAAGAAAAGTAAGATGGTCTGGTCCCCATATCTGAAGCAGGGGCATAATAGCTGCATTAGGCACCTTCAATAACGTTGGCTTACAATGGAAAATTTACCTTAAACTGACTCTTGCGATGACACCTTTTATTTATTGAGATTCAATACTCCACATTCGAGTCTCTTAATCTACACCAGTTGTGTAAAGTGCAATAAACTTTGGGATCTATTGAACTGTCTTGGCACACATTGGAAACAACATTTGACAACTGCCAAAAGCAAGCAGTGGGATTGAGCTGAACATTAATGCCTTCTGTTACATCTAATGCCATCAGCACATATATTTCATGTTAACTGCTAATTTAAATGCTTTTAGCATGCAGCTCATGCTAAATGCACAGTTGAGTTCTGCATGCATTAGTAGGGGTGTCTACGCTTGAGTGAGGAATAGCACCTCGTAAAGGTAGCAAGCATCAAGGTTCTCAGACATTGTACTGAAGATAAAAATCAAAAGAACTGTGGATGCTGTAAATCAGGAACTAAAACAGAAGTTGCTGGAAAAGCTCAGCAGGTCTGGCAGCATCTGTGAAGAGAAAATCAGAGTTAATGTTTCGGGTCTGGTGACCCTTCCTCAGACGGATCCGAAACATTAACTCTGATTTTCTCTTCACAGATGCTGCCAGACCTG
>NW_025966197.1:50814-56000 GCF_021869965.1 Rhincodon typus
GTTATCTCAGATTCTCCAGCATCTGTAGTTCCTACTATCTCAGGACAGAAGAGAAGCTGAATATATGACAGTGACAGTTGAGAGCGGGAGAGAATGGCTAAGCTGTGCTGAAAGCAAACCATGTCATGACAGGACCAGGGTGTGGTGATGGGTTAAAAAAAAATTGGAAGGATGGGCTCAGGCTCTAAGTTATTGAATTCGATGTTGCATCCTCAAGGCTACAGAGTTCCCAAGCGAAAAATGAAATGCTGTTCTTTGAGGTTGTGCTGAGGCTTACTGAAACGTTGCAGCAGGCATGTGACAGAAATGTTGGTGTGGGAACATGGTGTTGTGTTGAAGTGCCAGGCAACTGGAAACTCTGGTTCATTTTTACAGACAGAATGTAGATGTTCTTCAAAGTGATTACCCAGTCTACATTTCATCTCCCTGGTGTAGAGGAGAGTACATTGTTAACAGTGAACACAGTAAACTAGAATGAATGAAATGCAAGTAAGTCACTGTTTCACCTGGTTGGTGTGTCTGGGGCATTGAACAGTGAAGAGGGAGAGGGTAAACAGCCAGGTATTACACCTTCTGCAATTGCATGGGAAGGTGATGTGAGGGTATGGGGTAGTGTTGCGAATAGAGGAGGAGTGGACCAGGGTGGCCCAGAGGGAACAGTCCTTGTGGAGAGCTGACAAGGAGGGCAAGGGGAATATGCATCTTGAGGTGGCATTCCACTAGAGGTAGCAGAAGTGGTGGCTTATGATGCTTTGAATGCAGAGGCTGGTGGGTTGGCAAGTGAGGACCAGGGACGTGCTATTATTGTTGTGGGAAGAAAGAGAAGGGATGAGGGCAGAGAGCAGGAGATGGGCCAAAGGTAACTAAGGACCCTGTCAAACACACTGGTGGGGAATTCTCAGTTCAGAAGAAAGGTGGGCATTTTTGCGCCCCACCACTCCACCCCCACATCCAGTGGGAAGGTGGCATCTTCAGAACAGAAGTGATGGAGGCAGAGGAACTGGGAGAATGGGGTGGAATCTTCCAGGAGGCAGGGTGTGAGGATGTATAGTTCAGGAACTGTGGGAGTCGCTGGGTTTATAGTGTGTATCAGTGGCCAGCTTAGCCCTAGAAATGGAAACGGAGATGTCATGGAAGGGAAGGAAGGAGTCAGAGATGGACCAGGTGAAGATCAGAGCAGGGTGAAATTGGAAGCAAAATGTCTAAATTTTTCCAGTTCCGAATGAGAGACGGAAGCAGCACCAATGATGTCATTGATGTACCGCGGAAATAGTTGTGGGGAGGGGCCCAAGTAGGGCTGGAATAAGGAATATAATAAATATTCATGTTTCCTTGCATGAATCATTTCTGTCTGAACGCAAAGGAGCTAAATTCTTGCCTTAACTCCTGATTGACAGAGTGGATCATGCGTCCATTGAAAACTTGAGGCATAATGTCTGTATGTTCTTGTGTCTATGTATACATGTGTAATGCAATCACCTTGACACACTCAATACTGAAAGACTTATCTAATTACATTTCCTGGATTTCATTGCTTCTGTACATTTGGTAGGAGCTAAGTTAATATTTATATATCATAAAGAATGAATTTCTTGCTGAGAATTAATTTCTAATTTTTATTCAGGACAGTCATTGAAAAGGATTGTTTTTTGATGATCATGTCAATTTGACATTTGATTTCCTGAAGCAACATTGTTTGCAGAATGGATTGAAGCAATGGCTCAGCATCAGCTTTTTCTTCTAGTTGTGCAGAATGTGATGGATTCGGTACCTCAAGAATCATTAAAAAAAATCATACAACTGAAAGAGCTGGGAATGGGCTTGAATTCCTACAGGAGTTCTCCTGATTGCTATCCTTCAGCAGAATTATTCTGAAATTCAAAGAAAGGCTGTAAAGCCTACAAACAGCAGTTTATGTCAGTTCTCATTTTTTTTTTCTGCCAATCTATCACTGAAATTGAGATAGCACATTTGATAGTCACCCATGAGAATTCTTTCTCATGCCACTGAATATCCCTATTAAATTATTTGGAGGGCAGAACCAAAGGAAGGAAAAGAACAAGGAAGAAATAAGTTTGGGAACGAGACAAAAACTCAAAGCCATTATGGGATTAGTATGAAAATAACAAAGAGATTGACTGAAGCTCCGTAGATTAATGAGAATACTTGGAAACATTTTGAATATAGGAGATGAAAGTGGGTGGCGCAACTTTTGATATAGGTGGGGTGGTCTCCCATGTGTGTGAATTGGCAGCACAAAGGGCATGCAGGCTTTGTGGCATTGGGGGTTGGACTGGGTGAGGGCTAATGAGAAAGATGTTGTAACAGTGAGAGTGGTAGAGCATGATCCTTGGTGGGAGATGGGTACAGAAAGAGACTGAGTGCGAGGTATCAGAGAGACAATGGTAGCACTTACACCGGCACAGTGAGAAGGTCATTGACCTTTTTCAGCACTGCTGCATATTCCTCCAAATGCCTGAGACTGCTTTAACTTGGGTAGCAACCCTGGACCAGGCTAGCATGGTCTGTTGTCATGGTGTCCACTGCTGGGCCTGGGGGGAAGACAATATCCCGCATCTGCACCTCCTCATCCAGCAGGACCTCCAGGTGCCTGCCCACAAAGTAGGGTATCAATTTCCCCCTGTTTGCCATATCCGGGGCAAATGTCACAAACTATGCAGGGCAGTTCCAGACTGACAGAGCTTGTTCAGCTGCATAATGGGCTCTTAAAGATGGAGTGTGGCTCAAAGGGATATTGATTAATCCCACATTATCCCACAAGTGTCAACTTATTCCGAAAATAGTGCGTTTTAAGGTGAAGCAGATATTGGATGTGTAAATACTATCAGGGCTTGATAGGTAATTAATGAGGTGAGTTTGGTAAGATACAATGAGAAAACCCATGAGACTTTGTGGTGAAACACCCCAAAAAACATGATGCATTCAGACTTTGCAAATGAATGAAAAGTTCAGCCCATAGCAACATAACTGCTCAAATGCAGGCAATGCATGCTATCATGTGTATGCTAATTCTGTGCAATGCAATCCAGTCAGTCTGAGCCCTCCATTACATCCATGCAATCTTAAGAGTTCATTGCTCACCATTGCCCATCCAATTGATTTTCAATATCATTGATTGTCTCCACTTCCATCGACACTGTGTTATACATCATTATCATTCCCTGCATAAGAGACCCTTCTGTACATCTCCCCTGTATTTTTTGCCCCAGATCTTAAAAATATATTCCCTAGTCCTTGCAATATCAGCTAACTTAGTCATTCTATATTCTAGGACCATGTGTTGGTTTATCTGGACCTGAAGTTGTGAATATTCACAGGAACAAGTTATCATACAGAGGTACCAGCTACTTCACTGATGTTCTGAAATCAGAGATGGAAGGAGGAGATAATGATATGGAGTCACATGATGGAATTCCCACTGTTCCAGTCTCATTTGCTCTGAGTGACCTGAATGTGATCAAGATACCAATATCTAGTATAGGCAACGGCCCATAGGAATGTCCGATCTCAATGCATCACCTGGAAGAGCCCAAGATTTTGTTGCATGTTTTTTTTATTTCCCTCTTAGCAATAAGTCATTCAATTTTAATCAAGGCCTGCCATCTTCAACCATATCTGATTTGAAATTGGAACATTATTCCTTTCCTCCTCTCCCCAGCATTTGATCACTTAAAATTATATGACCTTGTCCTAGCTTCCAGTAATGGCAACTGAATGATTTGTAAAATATGCCACCTGCTCTGTCAGGTTATTCCAGGCACTAAATATGAATGTTTACCCCATTCTAAGTATTATAAATTGTAATGGTCCAATTATTGTAATCAACTTTGAAAACAGTGAAGTTTTAACCTATGTCAGAAGGAATACAGTCAAATTAGGTGAAATGGGCAATCAAATGAGAGATGAAATTTAATATGAGGAAGAGTGAAGCAACTCATTTTGTCTGAAGAATGAGTACAGGGATTCCAATGACGTAATTCTAAAGAGGGTACAGAAACAAAGAGACTTGTGAATAAATGTACACAAGTCTTTGAAGGCAACAGGACAATTGAGAAGGCATTGTAAATAGAAGCATTGGGAACAAATCAAAATAATTCATGCTAAACTGAGACATTATGACCCATTTTAAGCATTATATGTTGGGACGTTTGTCAAGGCCTCATAGGGATTACCGTTGAGATTTACAAGAATTGTACCATGGATGAAATACTTAATTTAATCTGGAGAGATTAGAGAAACTGGAGCTATTCTTCCTCGAGCTTAGAAGGTTGAGATTTGGTCAAAATGTTCAAACTTATGCAAGGTTTTCACAGAGTGCAACCAATGAAGTTGGTTCCTGTAGCAGACAGTTTGCTAACCAGAGTGCACAGATTTAATAGCGGTGAGATAAGGAGAGATGATTTTAAGTAGTGACTTGTTATGATGTGGAATTCACTGTGAAAGAATGATGGAAACCATTTCAATCATAACTTCCAAAAGTTTTTCTCTCTTAAATTATGTGGGAATTATATTGATAAAGAGATCATAAAAAGCACCTAGAGCCATGTCTAAAAGTTTTGGTTAGTGTATAAGAGAACCCAACAACATTTTGATGTGTCCTTTATTCAGTTGGTTTGTGTGATGGGCCAGTAGGGTACAAGAAAGCCAAACTTCACGTGGTCCTACTAGTGATACTCAAAGGGACTGCTCAAGACTGCATTCGATGGGATACACTTCTAAAATATACTAGTTTGAAGCAGCAGAGTTGATTTGCAAGTATCAACTCAAGCCAGCACTGCTGCCATGCTGCAAATGAATAAAAGAAAACATTAGTAGAGCAGAACCTGTTGCTGACCCCATCTTATTTCCCATCGCGATGACCACCAGATCATGATCAAACATCTATATCCATTGCTCCCACTTCCTTTGCTTCATGCACTCCCCCGTGCTCCCCTCCCCTCCCCACCACCTCCACCATTCTCTACTCTTGGCTTGCCTTGTTGCGTTGAACTGTTTCCTTCTGGTTGGCTTTGGATTGACCCATATGTGTTTGTGGGCCATTGCATCTTAATATCCAGGGTGGATATTTAGATGCTTTATTAAACAGGGATTTTGAAAATTACAATTTAAACATCAATACTTTTTCATTGGTTAATTACTTTTCTCCTTTAAGACAAGAATGCTAA
>NW_025966198.1:0-3998 GCF_021869965.1 Rhincodon typus
GGGAGTCAGTGTGGACTTGGTGGGCCGAAGGGCCTTTTTCTACACTGCAGGGATTCTATGATTGTCTATTATGATGATACACAGGAAGAAACTTTTCTCCTTGGTGGAGGGATTAATGACCAGGGGGCATGGATTTATGGTAAGGGGCAGGAGATTTAGAGGAGATGTGTGGAAAAGCTCTTCAACCAGATGGTGGTGGGAATGTGGAACTCACTGAGTAAGGGTGGTAGAGGCAGAAACTCTGATAACATTTAACAAGTGTTATATGTACACTTGCAATGCCATGCAATGGGCCAAGAGTCGGATAATAGGATCAGAATAGTTAGGTGATTGTTTTTGACCAGCACGGATGCAATAGGCCAAAGGGCCCTTTTCAGTGCTGTAGACCTCCATGACTCTATGATGCTTCTAGAGTGCCTTAGAAAACTATATCACCAAATCACTAGAAGACTCTGTCATAAACTCTTTCAGCTTTAGAACAAAAACATTTTACCTCTCTGATGTTTATCACTAAACAGCATTCCATGGGATACACTTTAGAAACCACATCAATTGAGTTTAATTGCACAGAAGTTCCACCATTAGCTACTCAAGAAACACCTGCATCCTCAACACTTTAATATTTTTGCATTATAGATATTTCAAATCAACCTGTTCAGATGTGCTGTAACACATCTTTGAAGCAGGTGAGACTTGAACATGGGCCTTCTAGTCAGGACACTGCCACTGCACTGCAAGAACCCCATTCTTTAAATTCTCTATTTGAAAGCCTCTATTACTGAGAATCGTAGCCCAACCTTGTCAGATGATCTGAGACAACGATTGTGAGCCATACAGACATGAAAAATACATCTTCAAATCACTTAACCCTCAAACTAGTGCACTGCTAATGTTGCTCCTTTATATTAAAAATCCCTGAGGATTTTTTGTGCTTCATCTATCTCTGAGACCTCTTTAGAAACTCTTTCAATATCTGCACATTTATCTTCAGACCCTTAAAATAATACCACATTTTACTTTACATCCAGTAAATCTCTGTGTCTGCAATAAAGTAGATTCACTGACTAGTGCTGAATAAATAACCTTCTCTAAACTCAGATTCACAAATGTCAACTGTACAAGTAACATTACACCTCCTCACTAGCTCTATCTTCCAATGAAGCAGCAATTACTTCATTTGCTGTGACCTTTCTAACTGGTATTAGACAAATTAGAGATAACAAGGTGTAGAGCTGGATGAACACAGAAAATGTTTTTCTGAAGAAGGGTCTAGGCCCGAAACATCAGCTTTCCTGCTCCTCTGATGCTGCTTGGCCTGCTGTGTTCATCCAGCTCTACACCTTGTTATCTCAAATTCTCCAGCGTCTGCAGTTCCTACTATTTCTTAGACAAATTAGATCATGTTTATATCATATAATTAGTAATGTATGTGACAACTGTAGTATTTGATAAGTTCTCTTTATTGTAATAAACAATTTGAGTAGGACACAGTATCCATCTTTCTTAGGGGTCTACTTATTCAACAAATTCCATAATTGACCTTTCATGTCTTGCACAAAAGTCATGATACATCCTGTTATTGCCCACAAATTCAGTCCCTCAACAAAAGCAACAAGCAGTGACTTCAACTGCCCCAGAATCTGAGGAAATAAGCCACTTAACTTATTCACTGTTCCATCCATTATCAGAACAAAATGTTCAAAGAGGCCACTCGCAATTTCGCCAGATATGTCAAACAGTTCAGTTCACAGAAGTAGGTCATATATAATTAAATCTCCACTCAAATGGCTCACTTGTTCCCAATTAATAGCATTTTAAATCTGTAAAGTTACTCATCATTCCTATGTCTCAAAAGGTCAAAAACAAATTATCCTAATGATTTCTCAAAAATATTTTAACTCTCAAATCTAACTTTTCAGAAAAACCCCATTTCCCTTTTTCTGCTGCATCACAAACATTGTACTCACAAACTTCTGGCATCACATTAAGAAAACGTTGTCCTTACTTTTAACAATTGTGCACATAAGACATTCAAAAACTTCAATACACACCACAGTCAAAATTAACATTTGGAGAAACTATAGCAAGATCGTTTGCTAAAATGTTTCACAGCAGTAAAATTTGTCTGTGGCTTATTGGTTAGCACTGCTGCCTCACAGCGCAAAAAACCCTGGTTCGATTTCAGCCTCGGGGAACTCTGTCTGATGTTTGCATGTTCTCCCTGTGTCTGCATAGGATTCCTTCCAACAGTCTGAAAATGTGCATGTTAGGTGGATTTGCCATGCTAAATAGTCCGTAGTGTCCAGGGATGTGTAGGCTAGGTAGGTTAGCCATGGTAAATATGGGGATAGAATAGGGGTGTGGGCGGGATGCTATTTAGAGGCTTGGTGCAGACTCAATGAACCAATGGCCTCTATCTGTGCTGTAGGGAATCTACCTGATGTCTTTCTCTCAGGTTCAACAATGGTGCAAATTTTCTCCTCAACCAAACCAAATTCTTACAAAATCCGAAGTCATTCATACTTCTCAAATGCCTGAGTACTCTTTTAGTTCAAAGTCTTCTAAATATTCCAGCACCGATCAGAACACTTTATTGCAAACACATTCATCTGAACCCAACACAGTTCCAATCTGAGATAATAAGAAATGCCAACGCTGGAGTCTGAGATAACATAGTGTGGAGCTGGAGGAACACAGCAGGCCAGGCAGCACCCGTCTTCTGAAGAAGGGTCCCAACCCGAAACATCAGCTTTCCTGCTCCTCTGATGCTGCCTGGCCTGCTGTGTTCCTCCAGCTCCATACTGTGTTATCACAGTTGCAGTCTGTGTATCTTCATCATCTACCAATTTCAACCAGACAAAGCAATTGACCATGATTCCTGTTTCATCCACAGTTATTGAAGCCAATTCAACACAATATGCTACAACTAAAGTCTCTAAAGATTTGACCACGCCATTGAATTCTACAAAAGAAATGACAGCAAATATGTCAGAAGATCAACACCATAATGGTACAACGCCTTATAACACCACAATACCTGAAGGGATGTCTCAACAAAAATTTAAAACAGAATCCAATCCATCATTTACTGATCTGCCATCAATAAGTCAGACTTCAAAAGTAAGCCAGCCAAGCAAACCACAATTATTATCGGCAACTGAGTTTTCAACAGAAAGCCACACAACAATGATCCAAGAGTCAACAATATCTGAGTCTTCAGCCGTAAGCAAAACACAAGTTGCAACACAAGAGTTATTGACAACTGCACCGACATTAGAAAGTTGTTCAACCCCAAAACAAGTATCAACAGCCATTGTGTCTTTATCAGATATCTATCCAACAACCACACAACCACTAACAGTAACACAGTCTTCATCAGAAACTCAGGCAACATCACAAGGTTCATCAATCACCTCTTCACAATCAGGAACTCAGGTTTCATCACAGACCCATTCAACAGAAAAAGAATTGTCACCAATAGCATCGTCCTCAGCAGAAATGCATTCATTCACACAGCCGTCATCAGTGACTCAGTCGACACAACAATCCAAACAAACATCAATAGTCTTATCAATAACTGAGACTTCTTCAGAAACAGATGCAGCTCATAAACAACGATCATTAACAATAGAGACGTCATCAGAAATGTATCCTACAGCAACACCAACATCAGCAGTAGCAAAATCTTCATCAGAGACCCATCTGACAACCACAAAAATTTCATCATTGGAAACGTCCTCATCACAAATCCAATCAACATCACAAAGTTCATTGAAAACTGCTTCCACGTTAGATATGGGTTCAAATGCTGCACAGGTATCATCAATAACTGGCTCTTCAACAGAAACAAGTCAAGCAACTGCACAAGTATCATTGATCACAAATCATTCAGCTGTAACCCAACAAAGTAACACAGTCTCATTGGTAACAAGGTCTCTGTCAGGCAGCCAATCAACAATGTCACAAATATCATCAACAACAGAATCTTCATCTGAATT
>NW_025966198.1:53998-56000 GCF_021869965.1 Rhincodon typus
CCACTTCAAGAGAAGCACCAGCGTCACCAGTAACTGAGACATCATCAATAACACATTTAAGAACTAATTTGCCTTTCGAAACTGTGTCATCATCAGAAAGCAATCCAACAATCACACAAGTATCGTCAATAACTAAGACTTCATCAGAACTATATACCTCAACTACACATGTGTCAGCTGTGACACAGACTTCATCAGAGAACTATTCAACTGGAAAAGAATTGCTATCAATAGCATCGTCCTCAGCTGAAGTGCATTCATCTTCACGGCCATCATCAGTGACTCCATCTACACCAGAATCCAGTCCATCAACATCACAGCTCTCATCAATAACTGAGCCTTCTTCAGAATCCCATGCAGTCCATACCCAACGCTCACCAATAACTGAGACATCATCAGAAATGTATCCTTCAGCAGCACAAACATCATCAGTGACAATGTCTTCATCAGAGACCCATCTGACAACCACACAAATGTCATCATTGGCAACATCCTCATCTGGAATCCACTCAATACATGCAAGTTCATTACATACTACAGCAACACCCATACCATCCTCACTGTCTTCATCAGTTGTCCATGTAGAATCTGCACAACAATCATCTACTACTTCAACCAAATATTCGTCTACTGTTTCACCAAGATCATTCTCTTCTGGTTCTACATCAAAACAATTGCCAATTGTTTCTCCCTCTGCTTTTCATTCCACTACAGAAATGTTCAGTACAGCATCCAAATCTACGTTCACATCTCTGCAATCGTCCACTGCAGAAACAAACACCTCATCTCATGTCACTTCCAAATCAGTTACTTTTCATTCTGAAGAATCAGCCTTCCCTGTTGTTTCTTCTGCAGGCAGCAAAAAAACATCTTCTACGCCAATTTCAGTTTTGCCAATAGGAAGAACCAGTCCAAACCAATCACATTTGACAACTTTCCCAACGGAGGGCTCTCCTTTAATGCAGTCAACATCATATAAAAAAAGCAGACCCATTGTTTCTGTTCCTCAAAGGTCCACCAGATCTACATCTTATGGAAAAACTACGTTTCTGACTTTTACTCATACTCAGCCTGATATGACTACTTCCAAACCACTTATTTCCTCTTCCACTCCCAAGAAGATAAAACAAACAACTTCATATTCAACTGTTGAAACTACCATAACTAGAATTGTTCCCATCACCTCTGCTAATTTTACATTGCCAATTACTTCTCATCCAAATCCCACAAACTCTACGATGGCTACAACCATAGACTACTGCAGAAAATGCACATGCCTAAATGGAGGAATGTGTAACTCAAGTGCCACAACAGAAGACCATTGTGTATGCCATTGTCCACCTTTTATTTATGGAAATCTGTGTCAAAATGGAAACAACAACACCAATGTTGTGCTAAGTATGTGACCTTTACTGTTGCAAATTGTTTATGGGATATCACTGCTTTGTTCTTGTTTTGTATTTTCTAACAGCTTGTTAGTCCTTCTCAAAATATAACATAAAGCTTGCAATCAATCCAATAGCTGAGTAGCTAGATGTTCTTCAGATCTCAGATAGTGTGACTCTAAGGCAGTGAGACTAATCCCAATATTTCTACAATGAGGAGGGATAAAGCCAATAATTTGTCTTGCTTTTAATTGATGATGATCTCTGCTTAAGTTACCATGTGTCAATGTCAGGAATGGAAAAGCTTTGTGAAATTGCCCATTGTCAAATAGCATTATTGGGGCTTACAAGAGAAGAATAGGTATCACATTGTTGAAGGTGCAGCCCATCACAAGCTAAAGGTTGTGGCAAAATAGAGGAAGTTGAGAAAAAAAAAATCAGCTGAACTGTTCACTAATGAAGCCCCAATTTGTGTGTAATATGTGACATTACTGCAATGCATTCTGTGCCTCATTTTTCCCTCTTCGGCTCCAGGTTCAGATTCACCACAACGGGAAATCAATTTGATCCTTTGGTTAAACAGAACCTGGGATATAAAGCTAGAGAACCCCTCATCT
>NW_025966199.1:0-7952 GCF_021869965.1 Rhincodon typus
CCAGATCATGAGGTCATGGACATATTAAAGCCAATTATGAAATCCAATAGGAAAATCCAAAATTTTTCCCAGAGTCATTAAAGTTTGAAATTCTACTCATATTTGACACCAGTAGGGATATGTACAAAGGGCAAAAGAAATAGAAACCTATGCTGAACAAAGGAGTGGGAAGAGGTTCATCTGAAACATAAATATCAGCATGGATCTCGGTAGAATGGTCTTTCTGTGCTGTAGGCACGATACTGTACCTAACCTTCACTCAGCCCCTGACACAGCAAACATGTAGAATCACAATCATTTCCAGCACAGAAAGAGGCCATAGATTCTACGCTGGCCCTCTATGGAATGATCTAGTAAATCCCACTCCTCTTCTTGTTCCCTTTCACCGCTATCCCCTCCTCCATAGATTTACTTCCTTCAAATGTCTATCCAATTTCCTTTTGAAATCATGGATTATTTCCGCTTCCACTGCCTTCATGGGCAGTGAGTTCCATGGACACATGGAGCCAAGGGAGAGAGCCAGCAAGTTGCCCTTTATATCAAGGTGCAATTCAACTGGGTTTGGCTCCAAATCAAAATGTTCATAAATAATATTTGAACTTCTGTCTTCATTGCAAATATAGAAGCTTCCTTGGTAATGCATGAGGCACACACTTACATCTGTTCCCTTAGCCTGGATTTTGAGAACAGGTTCAGCATACAAGTCTTACCTAGGGGCACCACTTCACATGAAGCATGGCTGACCACATGGTCTCTCCCATTGTTACCCCGTGAAATTGGTGCATAGAAAGGATTTGCAGGTTGATAATCAATCTGTTTGGCCACATTATGAACACACTGTGGCAGTCTTGTCCAGTCAAGGCACTCAGAGCAGGGGCTCTACCCACTGCACAACAAAATTTCTCTTCATAACTCAAAAGATGCTCAGATAACCATTCCTTCACTTGGCCTGTGTGCAAGTGCTCTGGTTTGCTCCTTCTCTCTCTTTCTCACTCACTTCCTATCCTTCAACCATCTCTACAGTTTACCACAACCTCTCAAATGGAGCAGGAACTGGTGCATTGATTGTGTCTCATTTACTGCAATAGCAGAGTTCCTTGCTCCCACTACCAGCAGTCTATTGAGGAAGTGATACAGCTCAGTTCTGGTTAGCCACAGTGCGATAGTGAATTCATTTCATAACCAAGGTCAGTCATTTTCTATAAAGGTTGTTATTTCTGCATGGAACTCAAACTGTGGTGAATAGCTAACAAATTCTTAATGACTTAAACCTTCAAATTGCACAACTGTGTTAAATGCAGGAGCTGTAGCCACATACAGAATCTCAACAAGAAAATGTTTGTGAGCTTCATCAGCCCCTTCTGTACTTTCCATAATCTTATAAGAATTTATAAAATTGATAAAATTCTATTTCAAGAATGCATGAATCTCAATAATTAAACAGGGAGTCTGCCAAAGAGGGAGAGGTAATTGTCACGTAAGAGTATTGAGATGTCATTTGCTGATAAAATGGATCAAGTTGTGGAAAATGATGAAACTCCTCACTGTTCCACAGCAGCATCTGGCCATTCACCTGGGAGACACATGGGCTTGTGTCACCCTGTTAGAAATGTTCTTTCCCCTTGCTACTGACCTTTGCCAGTTGCCAGGGTTTCAAAGCAGCCTCATCCTGTGGACACTGTCTACTGGAGATCTGGAGTTCATACCCCAGCCTGGTCCAGCAGCCAATGCTGTAAGATGTTTGGAAGGCCCTTCAGCTTACTGATCTGACAGAGAATGTAGTAGCCTCTGCATCTTCATCCTGTTGGGATCAAATTGCTCCTTGCCTGAACTCCAAACATCTTTCCAGCACATCTTAAACCATCCCTTGCTTCAGCACCATTCGGTCAAAATCCTGGAATTCCCTTCTTCACAGTATTGTAAGTCTACACACCAAATGGATTGCAGCAGTTCAAGAAGGCAGCTCACCATCACCACCTCAAAGGCAAGTAGGAACGGTCAATAAGTACTGGCAGAGTCAGCAAAGCCCACAGCTCGTGAATGAACAACAAATAAACTCAACTGTCTCAGTGTAGTGACTGAAAAACATTTAAATCCAAATGTACTGCCATCCACGGGCCTCCTCTGTTACCCATTGCTTTTCTTTCCAAATCAAAGGGGTTTTGATAATTCAGAACCCATCCAATTATGGAACAAGCAAAGACTGCAGTCTCAAAATGTTCAAAAGACAAATGCCCTCCTCCTGCCCTGTTGGAGTCTCTCCGGGGTTTTGGGTTGGAGTGAGTAGATAGTAAGGAGATGTTACCATCTCCCTGGTGCTTTGAAGCAAAAACCTAGAGTCAATTACAGGATCTGATTCTGCACTAAATAATGCAGGACACGCTGGAGGTGCATCAGTCGGTGATGCAATGATGTAGATGAGAGCAGCATCATTTGAAGACCAGGCTCCATCGGTAGAACAGCTAGGACCCACCAGCACCATTGAGGACCATCCGGAGAGGCCTGAAACCCAACAAGTACAACAATAGGTTAGTTTTGTTGACACAAACCACCCACAAGAAGGCCTCCATTATTAAGCTCATTCTCATCACATCTCTTCAAGGGAAGGCAATGGCCTAGTGGTATTATCATAAGACTATCAATCCAGAAACTCAGCTAACGCTCTGGGGACCCAAGTTTGAATCTCACCATGGCAGATGGTGGAATTTGAATTCAATTTTGAAAAGAAACAAATCTAGAATTAAGAATCTACTGATGACCATGAATCCAGCATAGATTGTCAAAACATCCCATTTGGCTCACTAATGTCCTTCAGGAAAGAAATCTGCCATCCTTACCTGGTCTGGCCTACATGTAACTCCAGACTCACAGCAATGTAGTTGACTCTTAACTGCCCTCTGAAATGGCCTAGGAAAGACAGCTAGGGAAGAGCAAAAAAAGCTGCAGCACGGAGGTGTTATAACCTTTGATTGCACTGTTTGATTCCACATTACTCATTACTACGGAAGCTCTAAGGTGGATGGAAGTGAATCCTAATATGATTTGGTTGTAAACTGGAGCGGTGAGACCCTATCACAACTCTTGAGAGCCGTTTCTGGTCTTTCCATTGCCCCTACTCATCCCCACAGACTTCAATATCTACCCAGACTGAATGCACCCTCCCTTCAACATTCAATATCCAGGAACAAAAGCAGATTTACTCTGCTACAATGATTCAATGGAACGATATCTAAAGAACATTTCTCAAAATCTCACTGTTCTGTTCATGATCTGGGAATACTTAATGTCAATATCTGAAACAGGAAGTGCAGTATTCTAGCAGAAATATCTCACTGAGTGAGAAACAAGTGTCCACAAACCAATAGTGAAAATTCTACTGCTATTTGAAAATAGGGAAATAAATTAAAATGGCACCATGAGCCACACCACAAATTGTTAAGTTGACCCACCCCCACTGCTCTCAGTAATAGTTGTACACAAGCTAAAGTGAGTGTCTGATGTAAACTGGGCACCATAAGTTCTCCCTTCACCTGTACATTTTCTTCCTGGTCTGGAATGGGTCCATGCTGACTGTGTATCTGTCCCTGGAGAATGCTCGGCAGATGGTCAAACCAGTTCCGAGCTTGTTCATAGACACGACTGTGCAAGATGCAGAGGTCAGTCAGTTGGATCCCATCAACCTACAGAAAGAAAGAACAGAACTCAGAAAAGGCCATCAACTCAAATTCTCAGCCTGAGCTATCCTCAAAACCCCAATCGCTGACTCAACTCACTAAGATTTCAATAAAACAAAGTGTTATCAATCTTCTTGTCAGTTAAGTTAAAACAAAAATCAGGATTACTTGTCTTCACATTTCATGTGACCCAAAGCCTAAAAAGCAATTAATGATCTCAACCAGAGTTTACCAAACAGCAATTAGACTCTGTAGCCCTAAAGTAATAAAGCTGCCTCTTGCTGGCATAACATGACTCATTGTAAATTCTGTTTTTATAAACAGCCAACTCGTTTGTTTTTAAAAGTTTGCCAACTTTATCTTTTGTTTCCAAATTCTCAGCTTCCTTATTTGATCTCGTTTCATAAGAAGCTATATTCAAATTCATTCACTATTCCCACCAATTACATTAAACTGTTCTTCTTTGCTCTAACTTATCTTCAGTGAGAAGAATTAATCATTGACAAGTTGAAATGTAGGTCAGATCTAGTTAAAATAATGCAAAAGAAAAAGAAAACGCAAATTTCTAGCCTGCACCATCCTTTCTACTACACTGCCCCGCCCACCATCTCCCATTATTGACATGGGGCAGCACAGTCACTCGGTGGTTAGCACTGCTGCTTCACAGTGCCAGGGACCTGCGTTCAATTCCACCCTCGGACGACTTTCTTGCTATGTCTGCGTGGGTTTCCTCTGGGTGCTCCAGTTTCCTCCCACAGTCCAAAAGATGTGCAGGTTAGGTGGATTGGCCATGCTAAATTGCTCATAATGTTCAGGGATGTGCAGGCGAGGTGGGTTAGTCACGAGAAATGCAGGATTACAGAGATTGGTGGTAGGTCTGGGTGGGATGCTCTTCCGAGGGTCAGTGTGGACTTGATGGGCCAAACAGCCTGCTTCCACATTGTAAGGATTCTATAATGATGATTTCTGCTGGAAAATACACAGTTTGATTACCACCCCAGTCACAATTTCTCATTTCTGTCCTCAATACCACCAAAATGTTGATCTTTCTTCAACAGCATGAGCTCCACAATGGAGGACAAGGAGAGCTGTTGCATTAATACATTAGGTCATTTCAGATTGGTTCCATATGTTTGGCCATTCCTCACAGTAAGCACTTTCCACCAGCTGCATGGTCTGAAATTTTCATTCTGTTCCCCTTTCTGTGACATCCATGCAGCCTCTACATGGTGAGAATTGACCCTGCAGCTTGCTATGACGTGGTTGCCCCTTTACAGGAGGCGATGGCCTAGTGGTATTATCACTGGACTGTCAGTCCAGAGACCCAGATTCCAATCCTATCATGGCTAACGACAGAATTTCAATTCAATAAAAAGAAATCTGGAATTAAGAGTCTAATGATGACCACAAATCCATTGTCAAATGTCAGGAAAAACCCATCTGTTCATTAATGTGCCATTCTTACCTGGTCTGACCTACACGTGACTCCAGACCCACAGCAATGTGATTGACTCTTAACTGCCCTCTGGGCAATTAGGGATGGGCAATAAATGCTGTCTGGCCAGTGATGCCCTCATCCCATAAATGAATAAAGAAAAAAAAATGGTGCACACTTACTTGCTTGTCCTCCAAGTATTCGACATCAGCTGTGTTATACCCATCTCTATCACCTCTTCTCAACACCTTAAAGCGACGCCCTCCAACTGTGTTGACCAGAGACCGACCATCTGGGAGATTTTCACTTTCTTCAATCTTCAGCATACAGCCATAATCTGCAAAACTGAGGGCCAAACAGTGAGTTTAAGATCTAAATGCAAAACTAGAGCAAACAGTCAAATGATAAAATTAAAGTGTAGTACAGGAAACTCATAGCAGTTCAACAAACAATAAAACAGACTGTAAATATTAATTCAATGTCTCTGCCATTTTCTCATTCCTCATCATAATTCCTTTTACTGCCTTTAAAGGACAAGTATTTACTTTAGCTACTGTCTTCCCTTTTATGTACTTGTAGAGGCTCTTACAACCTGATTTTATATTCATGACTAGTTTACTCTTGTATTCTTTTTTCCATTTTATCAACTTTTTGGTGGCCATTTCTGTTTTCCAACACACTCTCAATCATCAGAGTTTCCACTGCTCTTTACAGTATTACAAGCCTCTTCTGTTAATCCATTACTATCATTAGCTTCCTGAGTGAGCAAGAAAATCCATTTGAATTGTATCTTTAACTGTTTCCTGCTGTTTATTTACCACTATATCTTTCAGTCTATTTATCCAAACAATCTTAGCTAATTCTCCCCCCGTACATATGTAATTGGCTTCAAGACTTGTTTGTGATTGGCCTATGTCACTTTCAAACTTAAAATGGAATTCAATAGCATTAGAATCACAAACGCCCAGCGAATCTGATTAATTTACCCTGCATCATGGCACAACACCAGATCTAAAATAGCTTTATACCAAGTTGGTTCCACATTTCAGGAAACTGTTGCATAAACATTGGACAAATTTAACTTTTATGCCACCCTTGCCAATTTGTTCAGTCTATTCCATACAAAGATTAAAATCACCCACAACTATTACATTGCCTTTAATATACTCCTATAAATTCCTGTTTAATGCTTTATATAAAGGTATAACTACAGTTGGTAGGTCTATAAACTACTTTTACCAGCACTTTTTGGCTCTTGCTATTTTTAGTCTTGTTACTGACTTTCTCAGCCAAGATCCTTTCTCGTGAATGTCATCCTTTTCTATCAGGCCTGTACCTCCTCCTTTGCCAAAATCTTATTTTTTTCCCTAATACATTGTGTACCTTTTGACTCCTCGACTTTGGTCACGATGTCTCTGTAATGGTGATTAGATCTAAACTATTTATCTCAACATGTCCTACTGGTATGTTCTGCTGAGATACAGAAAAAGAGCTATGATTGTTTGCAGAGCAAAGAAGGCAAAGGAATGTTTTGACACTGACATTTCAAATCTTGCATGATTGGTATGAAGTAAACAAAGGAAAATAATTTTCCCTGGCTGAGCAGTTGAGAACCAGAGGGCACAGATTTCAGGTGACTGGCAAAATGAACACGGGCAATATTAGATAACAAGGTGTAGAGCTGGATGAACACAGCAGGCCAAGCAGCATCAGAGGAGCAGGAAGGCTGACGTTTCGGGCCTAGAACCTTCTTCAGAAATGGGGGAGGGGAAGGGGATTCTGAAATAAATAGAGAGAGAGGGGGGGAGGCGGATGGAAGATGGATAAAGGAGCAGATAGATGGAGAGGAGATGGACAGGTCAACGAGGCGGGGATGGAGCCAGTAAAGGTGAGTGTAGGTGGGGAGTTAGGGTGGAAGTTGGTCAGTCCAGGGAAGACGGACAGGTCAAGGAGGCGGGGATGAGGCTGGTAGGTAGGAGGTGGGGGTGGGGGTTGAGGTGGGAGGAGTGGATAGGTGGGAGAAAGGACGGACAGGTTAGGGAAGCGGGGACGAGCTGGGCTGCTTTTGGGATGCAGTCGGGGGAGGGGAGATTTTGAAGCTTGTGAAGTCCACATTGATACCATTGGGCTGCAGGGGTCCCAAGCAAAATATGAGGTGCTGTTCCTGCAACCGTCGGATAGCATCGTTGTGGCACTGCAGGAGGCCCAGGATGGACATGTCGTCCAAGGAGTGGGAGGGGGAGTTGAAGTGGTTCGCGACTGGGAGGTGCAGTTGTTTGTCGCGAACAGAGAGTAGGCGCTCCACAAAGTGGTCCCCAAGGCTCCGCTTGGTTTCCCCGATGTAGAAGAGGCCACATCAGGAACAGCGGATACAGTATACCACATTAGCAGATGTGCGGGTAAACATCTGTTTGATGTGGAAGGTTTTCTTGGGGCCTGGGATGGGAGTGAGGGGGGAGGTGTAGGGGCAGGTGTAGCACTTCCTGCAGTTGCAAGGAAAAGTGCCAGGGGTGGTGGGGAGTGTGGACCGGACAAGGGATTCACAGAGAGAGTGGTCCCTCTGGAAGGCAGATAAGGGTGAGGAGGGAAAAATGTCTTTGGGAGTGGGGTCAGATTGCAGGTGGAAGTGTCGGAGGATGATGCGTTGGATCCGGAGGTTGGTGGGATGGTACGTGACGATGAGGGGGATTCTGTTTTGGTTGTTATTGCGGGGAGGGTGTGTGAGGGATGAGTTGCGGGAAGACGCGGTCGAGGGCATTTTCGATCACTGTGGAGGGTAAGTTGCGGTCCTTGAAAAACGAGGACATCTTGGATGTCCGGGAGTGGAATGCCTCATCTCGGGA
>NW_025966199.1:52952-56000 GCF_021869965.1 Rhincodon typus
ACCACTGAAGACAAACTCGATTTTGAAATACGGTAGGCCGTTCCCACTTGCTGTAGCTGGTATTTCAATGAGGACTTCGGATGGTGTAGGCCTTCAGTCTGGGTTGAGTCCATTGACGTGATAAGGCATGTTGTTTATGTATCGGGTGAGTACATTTGGTTTTATTACTTGATGGTGGTTTTTGTGAGCGGGTTTTCACCTCAGGATGTGTCTGAGGCCTTGTGGTGTCGGTCAGGTCGGAGGTCGCCGGTTGTCAGGTCTGCAGGCCGTGGTCGGATGCCGGTGGTTGGAGATGGCTGTAGGGATCGTTCTGTGTAGTAGCTCTCTGGAGTCCTTCTCCTGGTGGTAGCTGCTGAGGTAGCATGTGAGACAGATTGCTCTTTGTTTTCAGGTGTTGTCCGGATCTGCAACTATACTAAATTGCAGGTCTCTTTGCGCCAAATCTGTGCTTCCCAATTGTGTTAGTATCGCCCCCTTTTTGTGGTGAATTCACTTCCCGATAGTTCAGAGTAGGTGTAAATGTATTTCAATTAGGTGGAATCTCAGGTATTTCTGCGCATGAATATTGGTTGAAGTTTGACGTCTTGGTATCTGTAAATGCTCCGTGATGTCTGGGGTAAGTTGGTTTCTCAGATCGGGTGAATTTAGAATTGAGGTGTGAATTAGATTTTCTAACCGTACAATGGTTCCAGGCAGCTGTCTCTGTGACTATGTATTTCCCCAGAGCATAGCCCAGCTGTGATTTTTTTATTATTATTACTACTATGTTTTTAAAAGTTCTGTTAAAAGTCCAGGATTTTGGTCCAGTATTTCAAATGATAGAGTTTTGCTCAATCCTACAGTCAGGGAGAATGGATGGTTTATGAAAGTTGGGGAGGATTTGTTGTGGATTTAATAGCATTTTCCTGTTTGTTTGGTCAGTTCATTTGATTGGTGTTTCAATCATTCTCTCCAGGCTTTTCCACCATCCAATGCTTTACAGACACATCCACAAGAAGCACCATGAATGGACCGCTCCGATTGGCATCGTGTCCCTGTATGCACATCCTGTTGAGCATGTGGTAAGAGATGTTTGCATTTGAACTGCATAAAAAGTCAATACTGCTCGTGGCAAAAGGTGGCAAGCAGCTTTCCATTGGCATCACTGTTGGGACAACTTTTTACATTAATGAGTTGGAATTGGAAATAGAATTTCAACATTTGCTTATGCTGCCTGTGGAGCATAAAGAAAATACAGGAAGATATTGACAAATTTGCAAAGCTGCTGAACTTCGAAATATATGGATGTTCACAATCTTTGGAAAATAAGTCTGAATTATAGAATAGTACACCTATAGGACATTCAGATCGTCGTGTCTGTTCTTTCAAACCAGTTGGATCTGTCTTTTCTGCTCTTTTTTTTCACACGTTTCTGCAAATTTTTCTCCTTCAGTTATTTATCTAATTACCTTCTCAAGGCTACTGTTGGATCTGTGTCAGCACATTTTCAGGCAATGCATTTAAATCTCAACCGTTGTTGCATTAAAAAAAGTTTCTACATATTTTCTCTTTTTGGCCAAATGCCTTAAATCTGTGTCCTCTGGTTACTGAATGTTTAACTGCTGGATACAGTTTCTCTTTATTTATTTATTTGAGCACACATTCTCAGCTCTGAGGGGGATAACCCCAATGTCTCCAGGTTTCCCACATATCTAAAGACCTTCAACATTGGTACCATTCTTTTTATTCTTTCATGGGATGTGGGTGTTGCTGCCAAGGTCAACATTTATTGCCCATCCCATGGGGGCAGCTAAGAGCAACTGTGTTGCTATGTATCTGGAGTCACATATAAGCCAAACTAGGTAAGGATGGCAGATTTCTTTACATTTGTTTGCAATTGATTGAGTTTACATGGATTTCATTAAGGCTTTTGACACGGTCTCACTTGGTAGGCTCGTTAAGAAGCTAAGAGCTCATGGGATCCAGGGCTACTTTAGCAAATTGGATCCAAATTAATTGGCAGGAAGCAGAGGATGATGGTTGTTTTTATGACTGGAAGCCTGTGCCCAGTGACATCCCACAAGGTTTGAGGTTGGATATCTTGCTCTTTGTAGTGCATATTAATGATCTAGACATGAATCCAGAAGGTATGATCAGTAAGTTTGTAGATGACATGAAAATTGGTGGTGTGCTAAATAGCAAGGAGGAATATCTCGGACCACAAGATGATATGGACAGACTAAATGATGGCAAATGGAATTTAGTCCTGAGGAGTGCGAAATGCTGACTAACAAGGCAAGGTAGTATATAATAAGTTATAGGACCCAAGGAAATGCAGAAGATCAGAGATACTTTGGTGTAAGAACATAAGAACTAGGAGCAGGAGTAGGCCGTCTGGCCCTTCGAGCCTGCTCCGCCATTCAATTAGATCATGGCTGATCCTTTCGTGGACTCAGATCCACTTATCCGCATTCTCACCGTATCCCTTAATTCCTTTATTGTTCAAAAAAAATCTACCTTTTTTTTAAAAGCGTTTACTGAAGTAGCGTCAACTACTTCACTGGGCAAGGAATTCCATAGATTAACAACCCTCTGGGTGAAGAAATTCCTTCTCAGTTCAGTCCTAAATCTGCTCCCTATAATCTTGAGGCTATGCCCTCTTATCTATTCCCTTCATAATTTTATATGTTTCTATAAGATCCTCCCTCAATCTTCTGAATTCCAATGAATATAATCCCAATCTACTCAGTCTCTCCGCATAAGCCAACCCCCTCAACTCCGGAATCATATCCATAGGTCTTTGAAGGCAGCAGGAAAGGCAGATAAGGTAGTTAAGAAGATATATGGAATACTTGTGTTTATGAGTCAAGACATTGAATACAAGAGCAAGGAGGTTATGATGGAACTTATGTGATGAGAGTTTGGCCACAGCTAGACAATGCTGTCTGCAGTTCTGGTCACCAACCTACAGGAAGGATGTAAATACAGTGAAGAGGCTGCACAGAAGACTCTGCTTGCTGGAGCAATTCAGCTATGGAGACTAGACAGGTTGGGGTTGTTTTATTTAGA
>NW_025966200.1:0-2980 GCF_021869965.1 Rhincodon typus
TGTTCATGTATTCATCCAGGTGTTTCTGGAATGCTGTTGTTGTGTCTGCTTCCACTTTAGGCTTGAAGGGGTCAAAAGGTATGGAGAGAAAACGGGAACAAGGGACTGAGTTGGAGGATCAGCCATGATCGTATTGAATGGCGCAGCAGGCTCAATGGGCCGAATGGCCTCCTCCTGTTCCTTATTTCTCTCTGTGTGTGTTTTTGCTTGATGCATGCATCCACACACGCTATCCTACAAATTTTTTTTAAAAAAAGCCCGAGAACAAGCCAGGAGATGCCAGGAGTTCCTGTCATGAGAGAGGGGATTCAGGAACATACACCTTTGGGCTCCACGACCAGAGCTGAGCACAATGATCAGGTCGTTTTGTGAGGTGGCCTGGAGCTGGGTCACCCTCTTCAGTGGTAAAACATTGAGAGCACCTGTCGAAGATGTAAGAACTACTTTTGCGAGTTATTTCGATTATGCATAGCGGACCAAAGAAATGGCTCGTTTAACCCTTCCTGATGGGCTTGGCTCGAGGATTAAATGTCAGCCAGGACCCTGCTCCTTTTCTGCACGAGGATTTGGAGGCTTTGGGGACGGTGCTAAAAACATGAATGTAGCAGGTTGCAGTGATGAGACATGTCAGACACGAGGACAGATTTGAAAACACTCGGCTTCCGTCCGCCTCAGAGACGGAACAGTTGAACGGAGATTTGACAGAGGTCTCTGAAATTGAGGGGTGTCTAGAAAGAGCAACTCTGGAATCACTGCTCCCAGTCATACAAAGGTCAAAACCAGATGGCACTCAGCAAAAGCCTTTTTATGCAGCAAATGTTTTAGATCTGGACTGGACTAGCCAGGAGTGTGGTAGAACCAGACGATAGTAAGGTTTTGAAAGGATAAGCATCTGAACAGCAAAGAATTGCAGCCTGGTGGAAAATGCACGAATCACTGTTGCAGAGACTCAGCACAGACAAGACAGACCGAATGGCCTCCTCACATACTGTCATCATTCTACCATTCTTCAAATAATGCCGTCAGATCTCACAATACCAGGGGAGGCAAACGGGGACATCAGTTTACTTTCTCCAGCCAAGATCAGCACCTCTGACTGTGCAGCACTCCCTCGGGGGTCCGGGTACACGAGATAAGCAAGATTTTATGAGGTCCATCTGTGAAACCCCAGCCCGTACAGGAACTGAATCACTGCCCATACACATTATTCTTCAAATGCAACAACACAACATGTGCAATACAAAAGAACCTCTTTCTAAACAAAATTGCAGTGTGCTGTTGCAAAAGGTCATTTTACATGAGGAGGGGTCAGAGTACAGCAAGATATAAATTATTGTACAGAAGATCAATTGGTTCTGGTTCCTGAACAGAAGTTACCTACTGCATTTCCATTTCTCTGTCCTTTCCGCAAACTATTTTGAGATCCTCCTCCTCGCCAACTTCTCCAGTTCCCTCGAAAGTCGCCATTGTCATGTTGTGTTAGGCATTTCTTAACATTGTGATGGAGTCGGAAGAGGTATAGCCTCAGTTTTTAAGGAAGCAGAGGAAGGCTATTCAGCCCTTTGGGTCTGCTCACATTTTCGTTCATGGCATCTATCTCAGTACTACCTTCCTGCACTATCCCCCTGTCCCTCGATGCTATCAGCAATCAGAAATCTCTCGGCCTCAGTCTTGAACTAACTCAATGACTGAGCTTCCATAGCCTTCTAGTGTAAAGAATTCCAAAGATTCTCCACCCTCTGAGCAAGGATTTGCATCCTCATCTCGGCCTGAAATAGTTGCCTTTTTATTCTGAGACTGTTCTCCTGCTTCTGGACCACACAGCCCAGGCATAACATGCTTTCTGTCTCTACTCTGCATGTCCCTTCAGTAATTTGGTAAATCCCTATGAGATCGCCTCTCATACTCCTAAACTCTTGTGGATAGCGGCTCAGTCTGCTCCACATTTTCTCATCAGACAATCGCACTCTCTCAGGAACCAGTCTGGTGAACCTCTGCTCGACTCCCTCTTTGACAAGAATGTCTTCGCTCAGGCAAGGGGCCAGAATCGCACACAAGACCCCAGCTGTGCCCTCACCTGTGTTCTGTACCATGGAAGCAAAACCTAAGGTCATAGAGTCAAACAGCACAGAAACAGGCCCTTCGGTTCAACCAGTCCATACCAACCATGTTCCCACTTGCCTGCATATTCCTCCAAACTTTTCCCATTCATGTACTTATCCAAATGTCTTTTAAATGTTGTAAATATATCCGCCACTTCCTTTGGCAGTTCATTCCACACATGAACCACTCTCTGTGTAAAAAAAGTTGCCTAAATTTGCTCGTCTCACTTTAAAAATATGCCAGCTATTTTTGAATTCCCTCACCCTCGGGAAAACAGCCTTGTCATTCACCTCATCTATGTCCCACATGATCGAATAAACCTCGATAAGGTCACCCCCTAACCTCCTACACTCCAGTGAAAGAAGTCCCAGCTCTATCCAGTCTCTCCTTATAACTCAAACCTTCCATTCCCTTTTCTGAGCCCTGTCCAATTTTACAATATCCTTCCTACAACAGGGCAACCAGAACTGCACACACTACTCCAGAAGAGGCCTTACCAACATCCTGTACAACGTCAATGTCACGTCCCAACTCCTATACTCAAAGGTGTGAGCAATGAAAGCAAATATACTAAAGGCCTCCTTAATCACCCTGCCTGCCTGTGACACAAACTTCAAAGAAATATGGACCTGAACCCCTATGTCTGTCTGTCTGAAAACACTATCCAGGGCCCGACCATAAATTGTGTAAATCCTGCCCTTGTTTGTTTTACTAGAATGCAATACCTTGCATTTATCCAAATTAAACTCCATCTGCCACTCCTTAGCCCATTGACCCAACTGATCAAGATCTCAGAGATAGTAGGAACTGCAGATGCTGGAGAATCTGAGATAATAAGGTGTAGAGCTGGATGAACACAGCAGGCCAAGCAGCATAT
>NW_025966200.1:52980-53568 GCF_021869965.1 Rhincodon typus
GTGTGTGTGAGTGTGTGTGAGTGTGTGTGTGTGTGAGTGTGTGTGAGAGTGTGTGTGAGTGTGTGTGTGTGTGTGTGAGAGTGTGTGTGAGTGTGTGTGTGTGTGTGTGTGTGTGTGAGTGTGTGTGTGTGTGTGTGTGTGTGTGTGTGTGTGTGTGTGTGTGTGTGTGTGTGTGTGTGTGTGTGTGAGAGTGTGTGTGTGTGTGAGTGTGTGTGAGTGTGTGTGTGTGTGTGTGTGTGTGAGAGTGTGTGTGTGTGTGTATGCCTGTCTGTCTGTCGGTGAGAGACTGTGCTAGTTAGCCTCTGTCTTGACTCCGTTCTCTTTGAAGGCCCTTACCAAATGATGGTTTCGTTTTCTTTGGACAGGGCACCACCCAATGGCTGGAGAGAATGATTCAGCTGAAATTTCCTTTTCTGGTACAACCTGAGAGAGAGGGAGTGGGAGGGAGATGGAGGGAGAGAGAGAGAAGGAGGGAGAGTGGGAGAGAGAGTGAGAGGGAGGGAGACTGAGAGAGAGAGGGAGAGAGGGAGAGGGAGGGAGAGTGGAAGAGAGAGGGAGAGAGGGAGAGGGAGGGAGAGTGGGAGAGAG
>NW_025966200.1:53668-56000 GCF_021869965.1 Rhincodon typus
AGGGAGAGAGAGAGAGAGAGAGAGAGAGGGGGAGAGAGAGAGGGAGGGAGAGTGGTCAGGCCGATGTGTGGCTCTGTGCTGGCAATTACCAGCTGAGATCTGATGTTTCTCGCGCTGCCAATGAAGATCAGCTTTTTCACCAGACACTTACAGACCACTGCAACCAACAGCTCCCCTCCCAGTGCTGACACATACCCCACGCTCTCCCACCTCACCTCAACCTGATCTCAGCCCCATTCAGCTCACTCCCTGTTGCTTTCTTCCTCCTGGTTCATCTGGGTTTCCCCACTGAGTAACCCATGCGGTTCACCTCAACCCCAGCCCCCACGTGGGAATGTGCTCCACAGTCTCACCGCTCTGAACCGTCTGTCTGCCTGTCTGTTTGTCTGCCTGTCCATCTGTCTGCCTGTCTGTTTGTCTGCCTGTCTGTTTGTCTGCCTGTCCGTCTGTCTGCCTGTCTGTTTGTCTGTCCGTCTGTCTGTCTGATATTGAAGGACCCTTCCGATGGTCACCAATGACCCCTCCGTTCTCAAACTATCCTTTGAGGAATGCAGGGCGCTCCGAGACTCCCTGGCCAAAAGAGTTGACTTCCACGAGGAGCGATTTCTTTCATCAATTCTGCAATTTATAGAAAAACATCGGAAATAGAATTAGGCCACTCGGCCCTTCGAGCCTACTCCACCAGTCAATAGGATCATGGCTGATCATCCAATTCAGTCCCCTGTTCCTGCTTTCTCCCCATACACTTTGACCACTTTATCCCCAAGATCTGGATCCTAGAATCTACCACCTTAATGAAAATATTCAATGTTTTGGCCTCGGTTGCTTTCTGTGACAGGGAATTCCACAGGCTCAACACTCTCCAGGTGAAGACATCTCTCACCATCTCAGTCCTAAATGGCCTCCCCCTGTATCCTCAGACTATGACCCCTGGTTCTGGAACCACCCCTCCCACCCTCACACATCAGGAACATCCTTTCTGTGTTTACCCTGTCCAGTCATGTCAGAATTTTATTATTTGTTATTCATATTATTCTGATGGTATTGTGGTGCATCTTTGACCTGGCAACCTCTGCCAAAGACAGCACGGTGTCTCAGTGGTTAGCACTGTTGCCTCACAGCGCCAGGGACCCGAGTTTGATTCCAGGCTCAGGTGACTGTCTGTGTGGAGTTTGCACATTCTCCCCGTGTCTGCGTGGGTTTCCTATGGGTGCTCCGGTTTCCTCCCACATTCCAAAGATGTACAGGTTAGGGTGGATTGGCCATGCTAAATTGTCCACCAATGTCCAGGCATATGCGGGTTAGCCATGGGAGCCAGGGTTACAGGGATAGGGTAAGGGGGTGAGTGGGATGCTCTTCTGAGGGTCAGTGTGGACACAATGGGCCAAGTGGCCTCTATGTGCACGGTGATTTCTGTCATGTTTGTGTAGCCACAAACCCTCTGTCATTGAGGAAAGGCACATCCGCGAGAACAACACTGCAATAGCTAAGAAAGTGACCCATTTACGATATCAAACCAGGGGCGGCAGCAGTGTCAGATATTAGCTTGTCACCTGTTCCTTGCTATTGGTACAGTGGGCACATCATTACACACACACATCCCAACTGAATTCCTGTAACTATTAAGACTGCCACCACACACTGTCAATGTGAAGTTTTGTTTCGCTTGCAGTACGGGGCAGGTCATAACATACAAAGGTCAGAAGGTGATAGAACCCAGTGAGGATTACAAAGTTACAGCTGCAGAGAAGGTGCACAAAGAGTGAGATCAACATTAGTTTTGAAATTTGAGAGGTCCGTTCAGGAGTCTAATAACCGTGGGGAAAAAGCTTGTTGGTATGTGTGTTTAAGCTTTTCGGCCAGATGGAAGAGTTTGGGAACAAATTGTACCCGAGGTGGGAGGGGTCTTTGATGTTGGCTGCCTTTTTGAGGCAGCGGCAACTGTAGATGGAGTCAACAGATGGAAGGTTTTGGCTTTTGTGATGGAGTGGGCTGTGTTCACAACTAATTGTAGTTTCTTACAGCCCTTGGGCAGACCAGTCGCCATACCAGGCCATTATGCACCCAGATAGTATTCTTTCTATGTAAACGTTTGTGACATCCCTTATGGACATACTGAATTTGCTTAGCCTCCTGAGGACGTAGAGGTGTTGTTGTGCTTTCTGACCATCGCATCAATATGGGTAGACCAGCACAGATTGTTGGTGGTCATCACTTCTCAGAACTTGACACCCTCTACCATCTCTACCTCAGCACCATTGATGTAGACAGGGGTGTGTCCTCTACCTTACTTCCTGAACTCGATGATCAATTCTTTAATTTTGCTGACGTT
>NW_025966201.1:0-1729 GCF_021869965.1 Rhincodon typus
AGGTTGGCCTCCAGCTTATAAACTCTAAACAGTAGATGTTCAACCTGTAAACACATGACAGACATCTTCGACCTGAATCCTGCTGGCATCCAGGAGTCCCCACAAACTGCAGCCATGCCACATCGCCTGTCCTGCCATGCATATTGTGTTTCTTAACATTAACCACTTGAATAATTAATTCAAATAATTTGTCTTTTCCGAATATGTATTTTGTGAATTCTGCCACCAGTTTCGGTATACTTGTAAACCTTAGGAACAGAATAGACTTGAGCCACTTACCAGATACTAACAGCTGGCTTCTTTTTCCCTAAAGCAGAATATGGCCCAAGCACACTGCTCCTGGTTCTTTCTTTGGTTTGCTCTACATTTGTGGTTTTTCAACTTGCTGGAATGTTTCCAGAATCTAGAAAATTTTGAATGACTGAAGTCAATGTATCTACTATCTCTGCATATACTCCTTTTATGACCCTAGAATGCAGGACATCAGATCCAGCCTTAGTTTTCTGTCACACTTTCCCCCCTCATTGCAACATTTGGTTCTAGTTCCTTTCTTCCTTCCTTTTGACCTGGATATTCTAATATTCTTGGCTTTTTGTGACTTCCTTACTGGCAGATTTTATATACTTGTTTAAAGTTGAAGTCTTTGCCTTTCCTTGTTTCCCTTTCTGAATTCCCCGATGCCATCCTCTAAAGCACCAATGCTTAATTTAGCTACTCTCCTCCTTTTACATATTCGCAGCTCTCACGCACATTTGTTTTGACAATCAAACAAAGAACTGAAGAGGTCGGGATGTGGTTGGTCGGTAGGAGATGGAGGTGCGGCTTGAGGTGGGAGGAGGGGATAGGTGGGAGGAAGAACAGGTTAGGGAGGCAGGGACGAGCTGGACTGGTTTTGGGATGCGGTAGGGGGAGGGGAGATTTTGAAACTTGTGAAATCCTCACGAGGAGTTCGAACAGTTCATCCACTTCACTAACACCTTCCACCCCAACCTTAAGTTTACCTGGACCATCTCTAACACCTCTCTCCCCTTCCTGGACCTCTCTGTCTCCATATCGGGCAACCACCTAGAAACCGATATTCATTGCAAGCCCACCGACTCCCACAGCTACCTAGAATACTCCTCCTCCCACCCACCTTCCTGCAAAAATGCTATCCCCTATTCCCAATTCCTTTGCCTCCGCCGCATCTGCTCCCAGGATGAGGCATTCCACTCCCATACATCTCAGTTGTCCTCGTTTTTCAAGGACCGTAACTTCCCCCCCTCAGTGGTCGAGAACGCCCTCAACCGTGTCTCCCACATCTCCCGCACCTCATCCCTCACACCCCGTCCACGCAATAAGAACCAAAAAAGAATCCCCCTCATCCTCACGTACCACCCCACCAACCTCCGGATCCAACGCATCATCCTCCGACACTTCCGCCATCTGTAATCCGACCCCACCACCAAAGACATCTTTCCCTCCCCACCCTTATCTGCTTTCCGGAGGGACCACTCTCTCCGTGACTCCCTTGTCCGCTCCACACTCCCCTCCAGCTCCACCACACCCGGCACTTTTCCCTGCAACCGCAGGAAGTGCTACACCTGCCCCCATACCTCCTCCCTCACCCCCATCCCAGGCCCCAAGAAGACTTTCCACATCAAGCAGATGTTCACCTGCACATCTGCCAATGTGGTATACTGCATCCGCTGTACCCGGTGTGGCTTCCTCTACATCGGGGAAACCAAGC
>NW_025966201.1:46729-56000 GCF_021869965.1 Rhincodon typus
ACCTTGTTGTCTCGGATTCTCCAGCATCTGCAGTTCCTACTATCTCTAGAAACAGGATGAAGTCACTTTCTGTTGCACATCATTTTTAAGCCGTCTGTGCCTGGGTTTTCCTTCCTTTTTCAACACTAAAAGCCATGATAAAAATGTGCAAATTCTTGACCTCTTAAAAAAATAATTGGATGTAAAATTTCCTTCTGTCCAGGTAGAAATAATGGGGTTTTCAATTCATTCCCAGTCAGCTGACCTGTATTTGTAGCAACCACAAATGCCTCTAATCTGCAAGTTTGGATATTTTCTTTGGAGATTTCCCCAAAAAGCACAACTGAAGGATAGTATTGCTGAACAAAAAGACGTATTTTGTTGGAGCTTTTTATTTTGAATTCATCAAGAGAGTTCACAGAAATACCAAAGAAAAGCACTGATTGATAGGTCAGAACTCTCCTCTCATAGAGTAGAAATGTTCTTTTCCTTTTACTTTAGTTTTTTTTGCAAATTGTCCTGAAGGATAATCATGTTTGAAATATTAGAGAATGGATGGTTTTGAGAAAAGAGGCTTGATTGGACATTGTGTTATATAGATGCTTTTCAGCAATACTCAAGCAATCCAACAGATCAGACACCATCTGAGGACAGAGAATCTGAGTTAATGTTACAGATCAAATTTCTCTCATCAGACTTCAGCTTGTGTAGAAAATAGGAAGTTTGAACCAAAGACCGGAAAACTGATTTGAAGAAATTGGGTGCTACGGTTAAGAGTAAAAATATTAGAAGGCACAAATTGACAGTTTAAAAATTAAAAAGGACCTTGGACAGCATTTTTTAACATGCAAAGTAATCAGATCTGACTTTCTTGTCATGATTGCCTTTGGAATTCTGTGTCTATCCAGAGATTGCAGGGCATTTAGTATTGTGGAATAAAAAAAATGAAAATGGTAATCATAAGAAATTGGAGCAGCTGTAGGTTATTCAGTTCATTGAGCCTACTACACAATTCAGTAAGATAATTTCTGATCTGAACGTGGTCTAACTCCGTTTTCCTGCCTGTCTCCACAACCTATGACTCCCTTCTCAATTGAGAATCTACCTAACTTAGCCTTAAATATATTCAATAACACAGCTTCTACTGATCTCTGTGAAAAAATCATTCCTAAGATTAATGATCCTCTGACAGAAATAACTTTTCACTCCAACTTGAAAGGGAGGTCACTTGTTTTTAAACTGTAAACCCTAGATTTTGATTCTGCCATGAGGGGAAACATCCTGTCAGCATCTACCCTGTGAAGCTCCGCCAGAATCATTTTTAAATTCTTTCATAGGAAGTGGATTCTGCTGGAAGGGTAGCAATTGTTGCACAGCCCTCATTGCTATTGAGTGGTTGGTGGTGAGCCCCTTTCCTGAAGGAATGCGTTTCCTTTCGTGCAGGTGCACCCACACTGCTGCTGGGAAGAGTGTTGCCGGATTTTGACTCAATAACTGTGAAGGAATGAGAATATAGTCCTGAGTCAGGTTGATGTGCGAGTCAATGGGGAGCTTGGGGTTGTTGGTGTTCCCGCGTGTCTGCTGCCCTTGTCCTTCTAGGTGGTACGGCTCACGGGTTTACAAGGTGCTGCTAAAAAAAAGCCTTTAGGAATTACTGCAACACACGTTACTGTCACTGTGTATCAGTGGTGGGAGGAGATGAATGTTGAAGTTGGTAGATAGACTGATCAATTGGTGGCTTCTTCTTCAATGGTATTGAACTTCTTGAATATTCTGTACTCATTCAGACAAGTGGTGAGTATTCTAACATACTTCTGACCTGACTGTTTGGATGGTGGGAATGCTTTGGCACTCAGGAGATGAGTTACTGACCACAGAATTCTCAGCCTCTGACCTGCCTTTGTAGTCACATTAATTATAGCACTGGTCCTGTTACGTTTCTGGTCCATCATAACCTTCAGGATTTTGAATGTGAGGGTTCAGCAGTGACAATGCAACTGAATGACAAGGGGAGGTGGTTAGATTCTCTCTGACTCGAGATAGTCATTGCCTCACACTTGTGTGGTGTATGTGTTACATGCCTCTTACCCGCTCAAGGCCAAATGTTTTACTGGCATTGCTGCATGTTAGCAAGGACTGCTTCAATATTTGAGGTGCTCAACTGACATTTAACATTGTGCAATCATTAATGAATATCCCCATTTCTGATTATGATGGAAGTAGTGTAAATGATGAAGCAATTGAAGATGGTTGCACCTAGGACAATACCCTGACTAATCCTTGCAGCAATGTCTTGGGACTTAGACAATTAGACCCTCACAATCATAACCATCTTCCTTGGTGCTAGGTATGATTTTGAATATTGGAAAGTCTGCTCTGATATTAATTGGCTTCAATTTTGTTAGGGCTCCTTAATGCCATCCTCAGTCATATACTGCCCTGATGTCAAGTGCAGTCATTACACCTTCCCTTTTGAGTTTTGCTCTTTCTTCTGTGTTTCTATCAATGCTGTAATAAAGACAGGAGCCAAGTAGCCCAAGTGGACCCAAAATGGCATATTACCAGATTGTTGCTGTGTAAATATTGTCTGATAGTACTGTTGATGACATACTTGGGCAATTTTCTGCATTGTTGGATAGGTGACCATGTTCCAGCTGAGGTATTTCTTATATATTTCAATAAGATCACCTTGTCGCCTTCTCAACTCCAATGAGTATAGCTCCAACCTGCTTAACCTTCCTTCATAGAACAAGCTCTTCATTCCAGAAGTAAGCATTGTGAAGCTGCTCTGAACTGCTTCCAATCAAATATATTCCTCCTTAAATAAGGTGACCAAAACTATGCACTGCACTCTTTTACGGTGTCACCAAGGCCTTGTACAGTTGGTAGCAGGACTTCCTTATTTTAAAGGCCACTGAGAGAGGAAGAAAAGCATCTTAGATTGTTCGATATAATCAAATTTACTTCTGTTCCTGAAACTATTTATACTTCATTTATGATCTACAGGGAGACAATAATGACCAGATAACTTTTATAACAAAATACTGTAATTCTTCCAATTTGTTCATGAAGTTGGTTTTAATCAGCTAGTGCTTTTCTTTCAAGCAGCACAGTCTACAGAGATCTGTGATGACAAGGACTAATGGGATGTAATTGTTGTAAATGTACAAGTTAATAGTTATTAGTTATATTCTTATAATAGTTATACCATTAAAATAACGCAGCCGGTATATTACCCATACACAATTCACAGTACAGAATGTAAAATAAAGAAGTAGGATACAGAAGGGTGAATGATATGACAAACCACAAGAGCAAACTTTGAATGGTTCATTATCATCTCAACCCTATGATGCGTTATGCCCTTGAAATACTCTTCAGCCTGTATTAATTTATGAAATATATACACAAGGGTGAAGCTGTGGGTGGCTTTGCAGCATTTTTAAAAAATAGCAGCAGCACAGTAATCATGTTGCAATGACAGCAACATGATGCAGTTCCCTGTGCTTCAGTCATGTTATTTCACCAGAGGTAATAGCAATATTTATTTCCCAAATGGTGCAGGTCAATGCCCTGTTTCTATTACACAAGGGATGCTGAAACCCCACGTGATGATTTATTTCAGGAAAATGAGTTATTACCTACTCCCAAAAAATGTAGCAAGGGAAATTGAAAATTATATAATATCCTATTACAGAACATCCAAATGTGTCATACAATAAAACTTACTTTGGATCGCAATGACTGTTATGTAAGCAGACACAATAAAGCAAACTGTGTTTTTTATCGAATTGGTTAGAAGACTAAGAGAATTTAATGCTCTTATATGAATAAATCCTTTATTTTAACATCCATCTGAACTATCAGACAGGCAGAGCAAGCCTGGTTTAACCTTTCATTTAGAGGTTGTGTGTTGAAAGCATAGCACTATCAATATCAGTAAGATCTTGTTCACAAATCTTAAAGTAAGTTTTAAATCCTTTTGTCTAAGAGTTGAATGTGATCAATTGAGCTATCCTGACAGTATGGAACAACAGAACTTAGTGACTGTACTGTAGGATTGAACAAAAATCCCCAATATCTAAAATACTGGACAAAACCCTGGATATTTTCTAATATCTAAAGTAGAGGACTAAGCCCTGGACTTTTCAAAACTTTTGAAAGGTAAATGGAAGCTAGAATGAGTTCTGTGGAGAATACACAAATACAACTCATAGAACATTTACTATTACAAGGGGGCATAACTTTAAGGTGATCAGAGGAAAGTGTAGGGGAGATGTCAGAGATAGGTTCTTTACACAGAGAGTGGTGGGTGTGTGGAATGCGCTACCGGCAGTGGTAGTGGAGTCAGATGCTTTAAAGACTTTTAAGCAACTCTTGGATAGGCAGAAGGATGATAGTATAATGTAGGGTATGCAGTGTAGTTTGATCTTAGTAGGATACTAGGTCGGCACAACATCATGGGCCTAAGGGCCTGTACTGTGCTGTACTGTTCTATGTTCTAACTGAAATGGGTGTCTGGAACCATTGTTCATCTTGGAATTCCAATTTACATTTCTCTAAGAGGACAATCAACTGAAACTAAATTTTACACATTGGGATACCCAACGCAGACAGTACAGGGCCAATAGAGATACTGACATTGTACTCAATCAAAACCTATTCACACATACTCTAATCATTGGAAAGCCATTTAATTTCAGGAGAGAACATCAAGTATAACTGCCAGTCCCAATCTCGCCTGAGGAGAGCCTTTTTTAAACAACAGGCTTCTGCACAAACAGTTTCCCCACAGGCTTCCAGCCTCAACAAGCAGCTTCAGAACCAAGAACCGCAGAGGCTGAACTGAGAACCAAGAACAGGAGAGCCAAACCAAGACCCTCATCGGAACAAAAGACATCTGAGAGGGGGAAGCCAACCAGAGTTTCCTGAACAAGAACAATCAGACACGGGCCAATTCCGAGCCAAGAGAACTGACAGCAAGAACCTCAGCAACCAGGCGCACTTTAAAACTGCATTTTCCTCAGTAATAAGATGAAACCTTCCCCCCCAAGACCCCGAAGTTCTGACCTAGCTAGCAGGGAGGGGAAAGCAGGTAGTGACAATGCATTGGGACCTCCAGGGTAGGAAGCCTGATTAAAGATTCTGTAATTTAATCTAGCTATGGTGTATTTAATAATACTACTGTCCTCTGTATAGTTGATTATGTCAATTTCCCTGTTTATTGCATTTACCCACATTTCTTGTATTATACTTACTTTTTGTATTTTCAATAAATGCGGTGCTTCTTTTTGCTCTGAAACACCTATCTACTGCCTTCTTCATTTCACATTCCCTAAATAAGTCCAGTGTCTAGAACCAGGGATCTGGGGGTGACTCAAACCACTTAAAAAATCAGAAAATAACTGATTGCAAATCAGAACCCTACAGTAGTTAAGTGGCTATATTTGAATACTTGAAGTATTGGGAATGAGGTGTTTGCAGTAAGTGGAAATCATGACATTATATTTGCTTACATTAACATATATAGGAATAAAAAAGGGTAGGAGAAATTGCTGTAGATAGCTATTGTTAGAGCTAGAATACAGCTAGTATATAGTAGCTGTTGAAGTTTGTTAATATTAAGGAAGTTGATTTAGTATATAGCAAACGAGACTTAATAAAAAAAAATGAAAGTAACAACCAGGAAAAATCAAGCCTACTGATGGGGCCTGTGTGACAAAATAGAAATTTCTGTCCAGTTTTTGTAAAGGGCCTGGTAGCTAAAATTGACACAGTCTTTTTCATCTGTTTTCAGGATGGCAGTAATGCTGTCAAGGCTAGATTTACTATGCATTCTTAGTTTCTCTGATTATTTGTAAACATAATGGCCTGTTGACCACTTGAGAGGGCATCAGAAGTCAACCATATTGTGTGGGAGTGGAGTTGCATGTAGGTCGTATAAGATACGGGTGGTGGATTCCTCCAAAACAATCCAATTGCTTTAATGATTTTTCTGATGCTAGACCACATGTGAATTAAATTCAATATCAACATTTGTCTTGATCAGATTTGAACACTTATTAACATCTGGATTGCAAGTCTAATATCATACTGCAGTTTAATACCCTTTTTGGAAACTGAAAATGACAAAGTTGAAGACATTTCATTTCTGTAAGCTAAGTAGAAATGATCATAAATCAAATGGTTTTAAAAAATCCCTTTAATGGCTGGGACATTTCTAGATTGTAATAAATGCAGTGTTTTCCAGCAAAAAATATAATTTCTGACTGAGTCAAATATGAAATTAAGCAGTCCAATATAATGGAGTCAGAAACCCTAATTATAGGCCATTATCCTCCATATAGCAAAGAGTAAAGACAAATTATTTTACTTACTTTGTGACACAAAGATACTTCAAAGTAGCTCCATACTATAACTGCCCTAGTTCTTACTGATAATCTTTGGATTTTTTTTAATTGGTGAGAAACTATTAAATGTTGACCAGAGGAATATATTCTCCTTGTACACAAAACCCAGGTAGAACAATCAATTAGGAAAGTAAATGTTACATGGGTCATTATTGCAAAGGGGTTAGACATCAAGAGTAAAAACGTTTTGCTGCAATTATACAGGATTGACATGTACAGTTCAATTGTAGAGGTGTACTCAAGAGTACAGTGTACCATTTTGGTCTCAGTGCCTAAGGAAGGATATATTTGCCTTAGAGAGTTTGCAATTAAGGTTTTATAGACTGTTTCCTGGATGAGAGGGTTTTTCTACGAGGACATTGTGTAGAATGGGGCAGCACGGTGGTTCAGTGGTTAGCATTACTGCCTCACAGTGCCAGGGACCCGGGTTCAATTCCACCCTAGGGTGACTATCTGTGTGGAGTTTGCAAATTCTCCCCATGTCTGTGTGGGTTTCCTCCCATAGTCCAAAGATGTGCAGGCTAGGTGGATTGGCCATGCTAAATTGCCCAAAGTGTTCAGGGATGTGTAGATTAGATGGGTTATAGGGGAATGGGTCTGGGTGGGATCCCCTGAGGGTCAGTGTGGACTTATTGGGCAGTGGGGCCTGTTTCCATACTGTAGGGATTCTATAAGGAAAAAAAATCTATGAATAGGCCATTTGGACTTTAGAAGATCTTCTGAATTCTATAAGATTTTGAGTGGTTTTTTGCTGACAAATTAAATGCTGAGAAACTGTTTTAGCATACTCGAGAGTCTGGAACTAGTATCAGTCATTTAAAATTGAGATAAGAAGTAATTGCTTCATTCATAGGGTTGGTGAATCTTTGAAATTATTTACCCCAACGAACTGTGAATGCTCAGTCATTGAGTATATTCAAAACCGGGATTGATAGCCTTTTAACACTAGAGAAATCAAGAGATATGGTGATCAGCAAGACAGTAGAAATGAGACAGATGATCAGCTATTATTAAATGGAACAACAGGTTCAGGTAATAGATATGTCTACTCATTATATTCTTTAGCTTAGCTTCAGCAAAGACTCACAGAGCTTCTTGACTGAGCATGGGCCATGTCTTTTATATGTGTCTCATCCTATTCTGAAACATCCTATTCTGGATTGTTAGTCATGATAAAAGGAAAACTCAAAGGAAATATTACATTCGAAGAAATTGTAAAGACAGTATCCTCACTCTTGGTGCAGTGATTGCAGTTTCTTCCTACGTGTTGTATTTTTCATTACTTTGTCACATTTTCTTCTGTTCATTATTTCACTTCTAAATACTTGAAAGAATAATATTTCTGAGAGTTAAAACAATGTATTATTTTCCATTATCCAGAAGGCAGAATATGCAATGGACATCCAAAGGACTTCTATTTTTGATCTGAGTGACCTTAAGCCATATATATGTATGTATATATACAGTCATAAAAGACTTCTCTGTTTATGGAAATTGGTGTCAAGTTATTTAGACAGGAAAATGTCCTGGGAATAGTCCATATGGCAACAATTTGCTGGAGACACCTAGCTCTGATTATAACAGACTTAAAAATGGGCACACATAAGTATTAAAGGGTGACCTCAATAACATAACTGAATCAAGATGATTGTATTGACATATCAGGCATATGGGTTTTTACACAAGCAGAATTAGAATAATTTATCATTATCCTCAATAATTATCAACTCTCCATTAAGTTTATAGCTACAACACAGAAGTGTTAATTTCTTAGATTCCGCTATATTTAAATATGAACATGACAACAACCACAAGTTAATTCAGGTTTTCTTCAAAATAATTGGCATAAACGTCTACATACAAAAAGCCATCATCCTTCATAAAATAGGTGAAGTCACAACTAATGTATTTCTATGGGACATGCACAAAGCCGCAATATTTTACCAGACAGCTGCAATCCTATTTTACTGCATCTCAGATCTTAGTCTGAGATTTAAATTTAACATTGACAGTGTTCATAACAGAAGGATCTATCTCAGTGCTTTGAAGTTGCCTTGGATCCTAGTTAGCTAGGTATTCCTTTTTTGACAGATTTAAAACTGTTATCTCTCTTTGCAGGTTCCCTGTACATCCCACCCATACCATTGTGAACTCCTCTTAAATCTCTTGTAGCCCCCTTCCCTTCCTATATGCCATTACAACCTCCTTCTTGTCCCTTACAGCTCATATGGTCTCCTCCCTTTCACATTTAATGCTAGTCTTCTACTTGCACCTCTTGAAGAATCTTTCTCTCTTCTCATCTCTCGTACAACCTTCTTTTCCCCTGAAAACTCTTGCAACCTCTTTCTCCACTCCTACCCATTCTGTAGCTTCCTTTCCACTCCCACACCATCACGGTTTCTTCCACTCTACTTATAGGGGAAACCTTCTGTAATTGGTTGCCCCATAATTGAATTTTAGTTGATGGTCTGGGGACATTTGCAATGAATCTGTCTGCCATTCAAATGTAACTTGAGCGCTGATTTAATCTGTAATGAACCTCATTAAGAGTAATACAGTTCACAATTATTTTAACATAGAAATGGACCAGAAACTAAAAACAGAAAGGGGAAAAAATTCACAAGAGTAACAATGTCACAGTGTGAAACGCATCAATCCACCTCCCACTGGGGTCAGTTCTTGGACAGCTATTGCTGAAATTAAGCTTAACCTTGTGAAATATACTGGATACTCTAACATAGGGAGAACGATTGATACAAGAAAACATGTACAGAATTATTTTTATCAGTTTTGAACTTGGCAAACAATCAGTTGAATAAAACTCAATGTTGAGAAATGTAAACTATTGTATATTAATCAAAATCATCTCCCACACACACAAA
>NW_025966202.1:0-3373 GCF_021869965.1 Rhincodon typus
GAAAGTGGTGGATACTGGTACAGTTACAACGTTTAAAAGACAAGTGCATGAATAGGAAAGGTTGGAGGGATATGGGCCAAGTGCAGGCAGGTGGGACCTGTTTAGTTTAGGAACATGGTCGGCATGGACCTGAAAGGTCTGTTTCCATGCTATATGACTCTATGACTGTGTGATTCTATGTAGACTCTGTGCAAAACACATCTCTCTTCCTTAGGCCCTGAGATCAAGAAGCTACACTGACAGTTGCATGGTCACTATTGAGGATAAAGCAGCAATTACTGTACAGCTACCAGTACAACCTATGGACTGTACAGAATTGGCCTCCCAGCCTCAGCGTGGACTCAAACCCCAGCCTCAAGGTGAAGTCCAGTGTGGTCTGGGTTCAAAGAACTATTATTCTGAACTCTCATTTCTCTATTTTTTAAATTTATTGCTTGACTTTATAAAGAAGAAATTTTTTTGCCTTAGAATTTGTACTAAAGAATCTGTACCTTAGATACCTTGTTACCTAAGATGGCACTGTAAATAACGACTGGTAAACTTTTCACCATACTCCTGCGATTACATGTGACAATAAAGCTAACACAATTCAATACATGCACGGTCATCTACACTTGACTTCAAGACCACACTGATGTAATTGACTCTAAACAGCCATCTGAAATGGCCGAGTTAACAATTCAGATCAAGGGCAATTAGGGATAAGCATAAATTAAAGCCTCGCAGGTCTTTCTGAAATCCCATCAACAAATAATGCCATAAAAAAATTCTTAACATTTCATTGGCGGAGCCATTGCGAAAGTCAGCTAGAAATTATGTGGAATGAGAAAATTAATTAATGGGATTTGTGATGTTTATTGCATTACCTTTATCACCAGAGTTTCATCATTACTTTTATATGAAGTAGGTCAATGTTTATTGTAAAGTTGCAACGAACATTAAATCAATAAATACCGACTTAATTAGGTAGAGGTCCACTTGTGATAAGAGTTTTATACATATATAACTGAGTGTGCTTTTGATATAACAAGGTGTAAAGCTGGATGAACACAGCAGGCCAAGCAGCATCAGAGGAGCAGGAAGGCTGACGTTTTGGACCTAGACCCTTCTTCAGAAATGGGGGAGGGGAAGGGGGATCTGAAATAAATAGGAAGAGAGGGGGAGACGGATAGAAGATGTTCAGAGGAGAAGATAGGTGGAGAGGGGACAGACAGGTCAAAGAAGCGGGGATGGAGCCAGCAAAGGTGAGTGTAGGTGGGGAGGTAGGGAGGAGATAGGTCAGTCCAGGGAGGACGGACAGGTCAAGGGGGCGGGATGAGGTTAGTAGGTAGGAGATGGGGGTGCGGCTTGAGGTGGGAGGAGGGGATAGGTGGGAGGAAGGACAGGTTAGGAAGGCAGGGACAAGCTGGGCTGGTTTTGGGATGCGGTAGGGGGAGAGGAGATTTTGAAGCTTGTGAAATCCACATTGATACCATTGGGCTGCAGGGTTCCCAAGCGGAATATGAGTTGCTGCTCCTGCAACCTTCGGGTGGCATCGTTGTGGCACTGCAGGAGGCCCAGGATGGACATGTCGTCTGAGGAATGGGAGGGGGAGTTGAAATGGTTCGCGACTGGGAGGTGCAGTTGTTTATTGCGAACCGAGCGTAGGTGTTCTGCAAAGCGGTCCCCGAGCCTCCCTGTAGCCCAGCATTTCCTATGGCTGACTCAGCTAAATTATACATCCCTGTAGCTGAGCATTTCCTATGGCTAATCCACCTAACCGACACATCCCTGTAGCCCTGCATTTCCCATGGCTAACGCACCTAACTTACACTTCCCGGTACAGCGCTTTTCCCATGGATAACCCACCTAACCTACACATCCCTGTAGCCCTGCATTTCCCATGGATAATCCACCTAACCTACACATCCCTGTAGCACTGCATTTCCCATGGATAGCCCACCTAACCGACACATCCCTGTAGCCCTACATTTCCCATGGCGAACACAGGTAAACTACACATCCCTGTAACCCTACATTTCCCATGGATAACCCACCAAACCGACATATCCCTGGAGCCCTGCATTTCCCATGGCAAACCCACCGAACCTAAATATCCCTGGAGCCCTGCATTTCCCATTGCTAAACCCCCTAACCTACACATCCCTGTAACCCTACATTTCCCACGGCTAACACAGGTAACCTACACATCCCTGTAGCCCTGCATTTCCCATGGCTAACCAACCTAACCTACACATCCCTTGAGCCCTGCATTTCCCATGGCTAACCCACCTCACTTACACTTCCCTGTAACAGTGCTTTTCCCATGGGTTACCCACCAAACCGACACATCCCTGTAGCCCTACATTTCCCATGGCGAACACAGGTAAACTACACATCCCTGGAACCCTACATTTCCCATGGCTAACCAACCTAACCTACACATCCTGTAGCCCTGCATTTCCCATGGATAACCCACTTAGCCTGCACATCCCTGTAGCCAAGCATTTCCTATGGCTAATCCACCTAACCTACACTTCGCTGTAACAGTGCATTTCCCATGGATAATCCACCTAACCTACACATCCCTGTAACCCTAAATTTCCCATGGATAACCGACCTAACCTACACATCCCTGTAGCCCTGAATTTCCCATGGATAACCCACCTGACCTAAACACGCCTGTAGCCTGCATTTCCCATGGCAAACCCACCAAAAATACACATCCCTGTAGCACTGCTTTTTCCATTGCTAATCCAGCTAACCTACACATCCCTGTAACCCTACATTTCCCATGGGTAACCAACCTAACCTACACATCCCTGTAACCCTACATTTCCCATGGGTAACCAACCTAACCTACACATCCCTGTAGCCCTGCATTTCCCATGGATAACCCACGTAAGCTGTACATCCCTGTAGCCCTGCATTTCCCATGGATAATCCACCTAACCTACACATCCCTGTAGCACTAAATTTCCCATGGATAACCGACCTAACCTACACATCCCTGTAACCCTGTATTTCCCATGGATAACCCACCTGACCTAAACATCCCTGCAGCGCTGCATTTCCCATGGCAAACCCACCAAAACTAAACATCCCTGTAGCACTGCATTTCCCATGGCAAACCCACCGAACCGAAACATGCCTGTAGCCCTGCATTTCCCATTGCTAATCCACCTAACCTACATATCCCTGTAGCCCTGCATTACCCATGGCTAACCAACCTAACCTACACATCCCTGTAGCCCTGCATTTCCCATGGATAAACCACCTAATCTACACATCCTTGTCGCCTTGCATTTCCCATGGCCAACCCAACTAACCTACACATCCCTGTAACCCTGAATTTCACATGGCTAAGAAACCTAACCGACACATCCCTGTAGCC